>NC_143023.1:75036366-75326366 GCF_057628025.1 Oncorhynchus mykiss | reverse complement strand
CCAAACCTCAAAATACCATCCTCTGTGGTTCAAAACTAATAATTGTGGTTCTGAACTAATAATTATGTCCAAGAGCTATAAACTCCATTATAATTAATTTACCTTAAAAACCAGTACCACCCATGACCACAAATTCATATTCAAATGGCTCCCCCCTGTGGCTGATCAGACCACCTGAGAATGCCATGAAAACTGGTCAAAAGTTACACTAGCCCTTTACATTCATGTTCCATACCATATTAGACACATTAAAGAACCCTTTATCTTTAAAAAATTTACTCGTCTAATTAAAATGCAGAAAATAAAACTCCTAAAATTCCATATGTGAGTGTACCCCTTTAAGATATCTTGTCTCTGGGAACATGGTAATCCCCTTAACCCAAACGTTTACTACAAAAAGAAAACCTAATAATTAGGATAATACCCTCAAATCATTCGTTTTAAATTTCCTCAGTGTTTCATTCAGTCTTTCTCCAAATTGTCTCACCAAAATACTTTATACCCTGCCATTACACTCACACAATTGTGATAAACGTGCACTGTCATACCCTATTGTAGACCTTTCATTGTTCCCCGTAATGAAAACAGATCATGTTTAGAATACGTTAACTTCTTGTTCGAATTCACTGGCGTTACCTAACCAAAAATCCATACCCGGGAAACAACCACAACTTTTTACGATTCAACTATTCTTACCTCCCTATATTATAGCCAAAAATAGCCCAATGGAACGCCTAGCAATTCTGATGCAAGCTGTAGCATCTTTTCAGACTATCCTGACGATATTCCGCTACTTTTTAAAAATGTACTTCCCTCTAAATGACACAACCAATTTTCTCTGTCATAATTTTAGGAACATTATTATGTATTCAACGTAATGACGCAGCAGTTCAACCTGTCTCTCGTCAAAAATATATCCCCTATTCAGATTGAGTTCTGCTTTAAATTGTAGCGAAAAAGTAAAACCAACCGAACTTCCCAACTTTCTATACCCCAAAATTTAAACGTACCATGTTCTTTGCTAAATTTATATCGTATGTCAGTCGATTCTCTCCGTTATTCCTTAGAATTCATCAGGTTTAGGTAACTTTCTCTTCTATGATACATTTATTTAAATACGACTCCCGTCTCAATATATTATTTCAGCAGATCATTTTGGGCAACACAACGTATTACATCAAAATTGCCTCGCCATTATTTTGAATTAATTATTCTCTCAATTCAACCTAAACAACCTATTAAAAACGTTCAGTTCATATCGTATACAAACACTAGCGACCGTATTTTTCCAGGCAAAACGTACAAATAGTTGAATTACAATTTTAAAAAATCACATTTTAGTCAAAATAATTTACCGGCAAGCGAACTCAGATCTCAAGCTTGGAAGGCACCTATTTAACCACTGAACCACCAACACTATTTGGAATGAAAGAAACTCCCCGCCAACGACCATATTATTATAATTTTCTGTAGTCGCAAACTCCGGCACCGAGAATTCCCAGAAAATAGTCCTAATTTAAACGCTTCCTGACTATTTTAGCAGTATCAGTTTCTATTCAGGGTTCATCATCGTCTTTGTCTGAGTCAGACGCCTCTCTTCATTTCCCTTTGTTCTCAGCTCTCTTCCTCGCCTCGGCTAACCATATCCTAGCTGTATTTAGCCCCTCTGCCCGTTGTTTATCTGTCTTGTCTCCACTAACCCTATTTATTTGTTTAATCATTGATTCCAGTTTTTCTTTCAAATTCGTACTTACTCCTCCATGTCTGGCTAAAATAGGCGTTCCTCTTATCTTCTATCTGCATAGATTTCTTATCTCCCGTTAATTTCGGCACCTCCTCTGAGGATTTACTACTCATGTTTAATAAATACTTGCCGCTCCTAGTAGCAATGTTCGTACTTACTATATGTATGTATTTCTATGTATGTGTTGTTTACCCTTACCTAGTTCTCTCCTTTGTTTTCTCCTTTGTGGAAACGTTGTCTATAGCTTTGACTCTCGATCAGATACCATGTCTCACCCTTACAACTATAAGCTATTACCCAGGGGTCGTAAATCCCTAGTTAACCTCCTATTTCATGTTGCCTCATAGGACTTTTAAAGTACACCAATATCTTGTCTCACTTCGCTATATTAGGCTTCCCTCTCTCCTGGAACCTTTTGTCTATAGATTTGGCTTTTATCCCATTCCTCTAGATTTTGGCTTCCCTCTCCTCCTCATTTGGACTGCCTGTTCCGTCTTAATAACCACTCTGGCCTCCAAGGCACCCGGATCTATCAAGCTAGTTTATTTATGGTGTGCACTTAACCCCAGGTTGTCGCGAACCTGCCAGTATATATACACAAAACCCAGTGTATCGCGGTCATACACAACCCATTGGATCTGTTTGGAATAGCAAAGCTCCTATTCTTGATAAATTCTAAACCTTTTAGAACATCAAATCAAAGATAACAGAAATCATTCCTCCCAGAATCGAGAATATAGGCTACTGACCTTGTCGCTGACTGGGAAAAGCAATGTTTGTTGGATCTAGTCACCTTCCCTGTCAGTCTGGGGTGTATACCGTCCTGTTCTTTAACCTCAATTCAGAGGCCAGGTCTTAAAATAACTGGACTAGACCCGCCCGTGCACGATTTTCGGCGTACTACCTTCAGATGGCAGAGACAAGTATTTAGTCCCGGCGTTCGAAGGACCAATTGTTAGAGCAATTAAATTCCTATATGTTCAATACCCAATTAAATGAATACACTCAGCCCATTTCAAAGGATTTGTAAGAAACTTATTTGCATAAAATGGGCGGAGACCAGTCTCAAAATCAAGCACTAGCGTTTATTCTCGAGAGTACTGAACATGATAAAATTTACAACAGGTTATAAACTGAAAATGTCGTCATTAGGTTTCGGACTGTCCCGTCTCTCCTCCACTCCGGTACAATGGCAGTATAGTTCTCAAGCCTTCCTACATCGTCTCTCACCAATTTAGATAATATATGACCAAGCCAAGGTCTTCCTGCATTCTAGCCAGTCTGACGATAAGTTCATTCGTTTCTACAAAGGAACAGACAGTCATTGTTCTAATTCGTGATTATAATTACACACATTATATTCAGTACTAGGATTAAAAGAAAATTCATACATCTATACAGTAACATAATAGTATTCTGAGTAGTCAGTCCTGATTGAAATGTATGCATAATTAGTCATTATTGATAAAAAAAAATACCTTAACACCACCCTAGTCACACCCTGGCCTAACCAAAATAGAGAATAAAAACATCTTTATGGCCAGGGCGTGATAGTAGGGTCCCCGCCTCTGGTGCGGGGACCCTCGCCGCCGGACTGGGGACCCTCATAGCGGGCCCTAGACTGGGCACCGTCGTTACTGGAGGCTCCGGACTGGGCACCGTCGTTGCTGGAGGCTCCGGACTGGAGCCCGTCGTTGCTGGAGGCTCCGGACTGGAGCCCGTCGTTGCTGGAGGCTCCGGACTGGAGCCCGTCGTTGCTGGAGGCTCCGGACTGGAGCCTGTCGTTGCTGGAGGCTAGGGACTGGAGACCGTCGTTGCTGGAGGCTCCGGACTGGAGACCGTCGTCTCTGGAGGCTCCGGACTGAAGATCGTCTCTGGAGGCTTCGTGCCATGACTCCTCACTGGAGGCTTCCTGCCATGACTACTCACTGGAGGCTTCGTGCCATGGAACATCACTGGAGGCTTCGTGCCATGGAACATCACTGGAGGCTTCGTGCCATGGATCATCACTGGAGGCTTTGTGCCATGGATCATCACTGGAGGCTTCTTGCCATGGATCATCACTGGAGGCTTCGTGCCATGGATCATCACTGGAGGCTTCTTGCCATGGATCATCACTGGAGGCTTCTTGCCATGGATCATCACTGAAGAGAGGAGACGTATGGGCAGTCTGGTATGTGGAGGTGTCACAGGGCTCACCAGGCTGGGGAGACATACAAGGGGATTAGTTCTGGGCGCAGGCACAGGACTCACCAGGTTGGAGAGACATACAGGAGGCCCTATCCTTGGCAGAGGCACAGGAAACACTAGGCCGTGGAGGCGCACTGGAGGTCTCGAGCTAAGAGCCTGCATAACCCGTCCTGGCTGGATGGTGACTTTGGCCCGGCAGGCACAGGACGCACTGGGCTGTGCAGGCGCACTGGAGACACAGTGCGCAGAGCCGGGGGAAGGATATTCTGGGCTGTAGAGACGTACTGGAGGTCTGGAGAGCAGGGCTGGCACAATCCGTCCTGGTTGGATGCTCACCCTAGCCCGGCAGATGCATGGAGCTGGGATGTAGCGCACCGGGCTAAGAAAGCGTACTGAAGATGCTCCACCGCATAACACAGTGCCTTACCAGTACGACGCTCTCTCCGGTAAGCACGGGGAGTTGGCTAAGGTCTCCAACCTAGCTCAGCCAATCTCCCCGTGTGCCCTCCCCAAAACATTTTTGGGAGTGGCCTCCCGGTCTTTAGTGCCAGTCTTGTCCCCGTGTAATCCTTCGCCCTTTTCCTAGCTGCCTCCGCATTCCGCCTTCCTTGATCCGACCTGCAACCATGGCAGGCGATCTTTTCCGGCCAGGATCTCCACCCACGTGTAGGATGCTTTGCCGTCCAGGATGTCCTCCCATGTCCAGTCCTCCTTACCACGCTGCTTGGTCCTTTGGTGGTGGGTAGTTCTGTAACGCTCGTCTGAAGAAGAGGGAGTGGACCAAAGCGCAGCGTGGTACGTGTTCATGATGTTTATTAAAATGTGAACACTAGCACAAAATAACAAAGAGCAAAAACAACAACAAACAGTTCTGTCAGGTGCAAAAACACAAAACAGAAAACAATTAACCACAAAACACAGGTGGGAAAAAGCTGCCTAAGTATGATTCTCAATCAGAGACAATGATAGACAGCTGCCTCTGATTGAGAACCACACCCGGCCAAACACAAAGAAATAGAAAACATAGAAATATAGAAACTAGACTGCCCACCCTCATCACACCCTGGCCTAACCAAGAATAGAGAATAAAAACCTCTCCATGGCCAGGGCGTGACACGAGGTCTGTAGTAGGAGTCCTGTGGTTTAAATATCTCTCATCCTGTCTGTCTCAGAACTCATTGTGCACCCACACAAACTCAATTATTTGCCTTGTGTACGTTTAAGAAACATTGCCATGTGCCTTAAAATTCCATTACCAAAAACCCTCATATCTATAATATAGTTTATAATTTCTCTCCCTCATGAGGATGGAGAATAATGAAAGTTCACAGAAGAAACAAGTAAAGGTAGACCTACCAATTAGTTAGTGTTTTTACTGGTATCTATTTGGTTTTTTAAATTGGTAGCAAAATTGCAAAAAAAAAATGGTAATGGAATTACTGCAGTTGAATTGGCTACAACGGGGAAGTCATACTAGTCACAAACCACAGTTGAGTCACCTGCTACTATCCTCCCTTCCACTGGCATACTGTTATGTTCAGCTCAGAACTGTTTTCTTTCTCTTTCTGTCATCTGGTCCATGATTGGTTCAGACTGAACTCTACTGTAAGAATACATTTTCAAAATATTGCCACATACTGTACACCAGATAGGTGTAGTGAAAATGTGTTGTTTGGTACTGTACTTTACTCTATTGTGCTGTACTGTACTGTACTGATGTGGTACTTTGCTGTACTCTACTGTGATGTATTTTGATCTCCAAACATGTGAAACATAGAGGTCTATGATTGGTTCAGATTAGGTCCTGTCCAGACCAACCAAATTTGTTTGGGGACGGAGATCATTAAAATAACTACCTTACTATGATGTTTTCAATTAAAATGGTTAAAAAAAATAACAAAAATAGCTTCTTAGCAAAGAGCAATTTCTCAAGCAAGAATTTTGCTAGGACTGTCTGGGAATTATCTGAATGGGGAGGGGAAAACTGAAAACTAACTGTTATTGGCAGAGAGGTTTGGAACTCTCTTTCTTATTGGTCTATTAACTAATTTACCCACCAAAACAGGCTGAAATTGTAGGCAGTCTTTTCAAACAGCTCTTACACTAAAAGGGCATTATCATTTCACAGTATTATTCCAACCTCAATGTGGGGAAATGTAAATAAAACATAGAAAACCACGTTTTAGATTGCACTTGGCCTTTTAACCAAGAGTTAATATTATAATGATAGAGAGCACTTTCATCAGCCATATAGCCCTCTATATCTCTCTCTCTCTTCCCTCTCCGTCCCTCCTTCATTCCCTCCCTCCTACATGTATGAGCAGTCAGCAGTCAGCCAGGCATGATGGTCTGTGACAGTAGCTGTGTGCTACGGGTCATTAAGCAGACAGGAGCCATGGCAGTCACGCTGCTCTCTGCCTCTAGATGAGACACCAAGAGGACATACTCGCAAGCTTTTGCTTAGATCCAAGGTTTAGACGGGTGGTCTAAAATGGCTCGCTGCTATCTTTTCTCATAGGGCAACCTGGCACAATAAGCCACAATGCTGAGGACGACCAACTGAGCACATGATTATATCCGATAACAGATTTCGTATCAGACAATTAAAATCGTTGATGTAGCTGGACGTGATCCAAAACTTTTTCACAAAATTAACTACACTGAAAAAAATATAAACACAACATGCAACAATTTTAAAGATTTTACTGAGGTATAGTTCATATAAGGAAATCAGTCAATTGAAATAAAGAAATTTGAACCGTATCTATGGATTTCACATGACTGGGAATACAGATATGCAATTGTTGGTCACAGATACCTTAAAAAAAGTAGGGGCGTGGATCAGAAAACCAGTCAGTATCTGGTGTGACCACCATTTGCCTAATGCAGGCTGTTGATTGTGGCCTGTGGAATATTGTCCCACTCCTCTTCAATGGCTGTGTGAAGTTGCTGGATATTGGCAGGATCTGGAACACGCGGTCGTACACGATGATCCAGAGCATCCCAAACATGCTCACTGAATGGGTGACATGTCTAGTGAGTATGCAGGCCGTGAAAGAACTGGGAAATGTTCAGCTTCCAAAAATTGTTTACAGATCCTTCCGACATGGGGCCGTGCATTATCATGCTGAAACATGAGGTGATGGTGGCGGATGAATGACACAACAATGGGCCTCAGGATATCATCACGGTATCTCTATACATTCATATAGCCATTGATAAAATGCAATTGTGTTTGTTGTCCGTAGCTTATGTTATAATTTGGAACATGTTTTATACATTTTGTTCTTTACCAGAACCCCACCACCACCGTGGGGCACTCTGTTCACAACGTTGACATCAGAAAACCGCTCGCCCACACGACGCCATACACGCTGTCTGCCATCTGCCTGATACAGTTGAAACCGGGATTCATCCGTGAAGAGCATACTTCTCCAGCATGCCAGTGGCCATCGAAAGTGAGTATTCGCCCACTGAAGTCGGTTATGACGCCAAACTGCAGTCAGGTGAAGTCCCTGGTGAGGACGATGAGCACTCAGGTGATGATTCCCTGAGATGGTTTCTGATAGTTTGGGCAGAAATTAACACCTTGACAATAAACTTTAAGAATGATTGTCAAGATCGTCTGAATGAATGGACCAAGGCGCAGTGTACTTAACACAAACAATATAGAAGAAAACAAAACGTGACATTCTGGGCTGCTCACAGGCAGCTACACAAAAACAAGATCCCACAAATAACCGGAGGGAAAAAAGGCTGCCTAAATATGATCCCCAATCAGAGACAACGATACACAGCTGCCTCTGATTGGGAACCATGCCAGGCCAACAAAGAAATAGAAAACCTAGATTGCCCACCCTAGTCACACCCTGACCTAACCAAATAGAGAATTTAAAGGATCTCCAAGGTCAGGGCGTGACAATGATTTAAAAAGGAGCTACAGTTAATGTTGAAAGTCTACATACACCTTAGCCAAATACATTTAAACTCAGTTTTTCACAATTCCTGACATTATATTATAGTAATAATCACTGTCTTAGGTCAGTTAGGATCAGCACTTTATTTTAAGAATGTGAAATGTCAGAATAATAGTAGAGAGAACTATCTATTTAAGTTTTTATTTCTTTCATCACATTCCCAGTGGGTCAGAAGTTTGCATACACTCAATTAGTATTTAGTAGCATTGTCTTTAAATTGTTTAACATGGGTCAAACGTTTTCGGTAGCCTTCCACAAGCTTCCCACAATAAGTTGGGTGAATTTTGGCCCATTCCTACTGACAGAGCTGGTGTAACTGAGTCAGATTTGTTGGCCTCCTTGCTTGCACACGCTTTTTCAGTTCTGCCCACATATTTTCTATAGGGTTGAGGTCAGGGCTTTGTTATGGCCACTCCAATGCCTTGACTTTGTTGTCCTTAAGCCATTTTGCCACAACTTTGGAAGTATGCTTAGAGTCATTGTCTATTTGGAAGACCATTTTGTGCCCAAGCTTTAACTTCCTGACTGATGTCTTGAGATGTTGCTTCAATATATCCACATAATTTTCCATCCTTATGATGCCATCTCATTTGTGAAGTGCACCAGTCCCTCCTGCAGCAAAGCACCCCATAACATTATGCTACCACCCCCGTGCTTCACAGTTGGGATGGTGTTCTTCGGCTGGCAAGCCTCCCCCTTTTTCCTCCGAACATAACAATGGTCAATATGGCCAAAAGGTCTATTTTTGTTTCTCTTTTTTTCTGAGGTCTTGGCTGAATTTGTTTTGGATTTTCCCATGATGTCAAGCATGAGGCACTGAGTTTGAAGGTCGCCCTTGAAATACATTTACAGGCACACCTCCCATTGACTCGAATGATGTCAATTAGCCTATCAGAAAATTCTAAAGCGATGACATAATTTTCTGGAATTTTTCAAGTTGTTTAAAGGCACAGTCAACTTACTGTATGTAAACTGACCTACTGGAATTGACCTACTGGAATTGTGATACTGTGAATTATAAGTGAAATAATGTGTCTGTAAACAATTGTTGGAAAATGACTTGTGTCATGCACAAAGTAGATGTCCTAACCGTCATGCCAAAACTATAGTTTGTTAACAGGAAATTTGTGGGGTGGTTGAAAAACAAGTTTTAATGACTCCAACCTAAGTGTATGTAAACTTCCAACTTCAACTGTACATATTTGTTCTGCCTTGTAGAGAAAAACACTGATATGATAGGGCCTAATAATTATATAACAGTTTACATATAGGCCTATGATTGTTTTCTCTGCATTGTTATAATTATGTACTTTGTCACATATGCGTTATTTGACTTGAGGACCAGCAGTGGAGTATTATTTTCCTTGGGGTTTGAACTTACAGCTGTGGTATCTCTCAAACTTCGGGCGAACTGTCTCAGCATACTGCAACACAAATTTGGAAAAGTAGAAGGGAAATACAGCTATTTGACAAGACCGCCATCTTCTTTTACATTTTTTTTACAGTGTAGCTACAAATATAAAAGTATAATCCTCTTACTTGTTTTATCGCTAAAAGCAAATCAATGTGTGAAACAGTAAGCAATAAATTTGCATTTTTTCATATATGCAAAAACGTGCCTTTAGAATTTTGTGTAACATCAGTAGCCTAGTCAAGGAAGCGTCATGTAATGTATATTTGCACACTGCACCTATGACTGAGACATGGGTAAACAAATAAAACTTGAAGATGGAGGTTTTAGAATCTCCCTCTGGTGGCCAAGTTGACCTGTTTGACAAATGTAATTGGATGGTGGATCTATCGTGTAAGGTATCTGATAGGTTGATTCGTTATTCTGTTACCGAATATAATCATGTGCTCAGCTGGTTGGCCTCGCATAGTGCCAGTTTACTTATTGTGCCAGGTTGGCCTATGAGAAAAGATAGTAGCTAGCTATTTTTAACCACAAGTATAAACCTCAGGTCTAATCAAAAGTTTTCGAGTATGGCCCCCACACATCTGCTGGGACACTGGTGGCCATGTGTGTGTGTGTTGTGCATGTCAGCAGTAGCATGCAGAACTCACACAACAGAAAATGTCAATTCTGTGTATTTTCTGCTGGCTGTGACATCTTTAATGCTACATCAATGGATTCCGCATTTAATCCCCTCTCCCTCTCTGTCCCTTCCAGCTCCATCTCTTGCGTTTCAGTGTCTATTAGGCATGCCCCTGTTTAAGTGTGTTTGGATGCATAGCGGCTTATGTGGGGAATGATGTGGGTGCAGGACTATAAGAGCAGCCAACACCACTAAAGACACCGTCAGTCAGGGAGAACCCTGCTCTAGCACAGCATCACTGCTGTGACATACACACAGCCCTGCATCTGCGGTTCGGACTATAAAATATTGAAAGAAGAGATTCTAAGGGAAGATAAGACTCTCACAAACACGTTGGTGTTCTCCGTTTTGCTCTACGATCCCCACAAGCGTCTTGGGACTCGACAGAAGTCGGTACAGCCAAACTGCCAGCTTCTGCCTGTAGCATCTGAACAGTTTAGGAAACACACCTCTGTGGATTCACATGAACACGAACACTACTGGTCAAAAGTTTTAGAACACCTACTCATTCAAGGGTTTATCTTTATTTTTACTATTTTCTACATTGTAGAATAGTAGTGAAGACATCAAAACTATGAAATAACACATATGGAATCATGTAGTAACCAAAAAAGTGTTAAACAAATCAAAATATATTTTAAATTTGAGATTATTCAAGTAGCCACCCTTTGCCTTGATGACAGCTTTGCACACTCTTGGCATTCTCTCAACCAGCTTCACCTGGAATGCTTTTCCAACTGTTTTAAGGAGATCCCACATATGCTGAGCACTTGTTGGCTGCTTTTGTTTCACTCTGCGGTCTGACTCATCCCAAACCCGTCTCAATTTGGTTGAGGTCAGGGAGATTGTGGGACCAAGAGACTGAAAAACAGCTTCTATCTCAAGGCCATTAGACTGTTAAATAGCCATCAGAGAGGCTGCTGCCTACATACACAGACTTGAAATTATTGGCCACTTTAATAAATGGAACACCAGTCACTTTAATAATGTCACTTTAATAATGTTTACATATCTTGCAATACTCATTTCATGCAGTATGCACTGTATATGCTGTACTGTATTCTATACTATCTACTGTATCTTAGTCTATGACGCTCTGACATTGCTCATCCATGTATTTATATATTATTTAATTCCATTCCTTTACTTAGATTTGTGTGTATTAGGTATTTGTTGTGAAATTGTTAGACATTACTTGTTAAATATTGCTGCACTGTCGGAACTAGAAGCACAAGCATTTCGCTACACCTGCAATAACATCTGCTAAACACGTGTAATTGACCAATAACATTTGATTTGATTTGTGGAGGCCAGGTCATCTGATGTAGCACTCCATCACTCTCCTTCTTGGTCAAATAGCCCTAACACAGCCTGGAGGTGTGTTGGATCATTGTCCTGTTGAAAAACAAATTAAGCGCTAAGATGGGATGGCATATCGCTGCAGAATGCTGTGGTAGCCATGCTGGTTAGGTGTGACTTGAATTCTAAATAAATCACAGACAGTGTCACCAGCAAAGCACCCCCACACCATCTCACCTCCTCCTCCATGCTTTAAGGTGGGAAATACTCATGCGGAGATCATCCACACCACGTCTCACAAAGACAAGGTGGTTCGAATCAAAATTCTCCAATTTGGACTCCAGATCAAAGGACAGATTTCCACCGGCCTAATCTCCATTGCTTGGGGTTCTTGGCCCTAGCAAGTCGATTCTTCTTATTGGTGTCCTTTACTAGTGGTTTCCTTGCAGCAATTCGACAATGAAGGCCTGATTCACACAGTTTCCTCTGAACAGTTGATGTTGAGATGTGTCTGTTACTTGAACTCTGTGAAGCATTTATTTTGGCTGCAATTTCTGGACTTCTATTCCTGTGGCGGTCCTCATGAGAGCCACTTTCATCATAGCGCTTGATGGTTTTTGCGACTGCCCTTTTCCATATTGACTGACCTTCATGTCTTAAAGTAATGATGGACTGTCGTATCTCTTTGCTTACATGAGCTTTTCTTGTCATAATATGGACTTGGTCTTTTACCAAATAGTGTTATCTTCTGTATACCCCTACCTTGTCACAACACAACTGATTGGCTCAAACACATTGAGGACAGAAATTCCACAAATGAACTTTTAAGAAGGCACATCTGTTAATTGAAATTCAATCTAGGTGACTACCTCATGAAGCTGGTTGAGAGGGTGCCAAGTGTGCAAAGCTGTCATCAAGACAAAGGGTGGCTATTTGAAGAATCTCAAATGTAAAATGTTTTGGTTACTACATGATTCCATATCTGTTATTTCATAGTTTTGATGTCTTCACTATTATTCTACAATGTAGAAAATACTATCAATGAAGAAAAACTCTTGAATGAGAAGGCGTTCTAAAAAATTTGACCGGTAGTGTCCATGTCGGTTGTTTTGTTCTAGGACACCCACAGGCTTCACAAAACTCGTCTGAAGGTCCTCCGTGATCAGGTGAAAAAAATGAATGGAAGTATATATGGAGACTGTTTAGTTCCAAAAATAAGGGGTTACATCTCTCAGATATAGGACAGACACTTCATGACAAACTTCCTTTTTGGGGGGGACTATCTCTTGTTCCATGTAGTGAATATGTATTCAATGTGTTTGCATGGACTAATAGCAGTAGGGCCATGTAAAAATGTAATTTTTTTATACTTCAAGGGGTCTTAAAATTCTAAATCAAATAGCAAAATGATCCCCCTCCTCCAGTTTAGCAAGGGATTAGACTCTTATGGTTTAAATCTTATTCTTCCTCCACATATTGCCTGTACGCTATCACCACCTAGTGGACACTGCAGCCGAGTTCCATAATGGCATTTTATTAGGATCTCCATTAGCTGATTGCGAAAGCAGCAGCTAATCTTCCTGGGGTCCACACAAAACATGAAACATAATTCCACAGATAATTGTTGGTCTTGGAATAAGCTAGACAGGTAACACCTCTCACAACGCTTCAGTCTAACTAGTTTGGAAAAAATACTATCATTTAGGATTCAACTGAGGAGGGTTTGACCAGCGTCTGCAACTCGTCTTCCATGGAGGTAAAACATGAAAGATGTCAATTCCAGACTGGGAGTAGTCTATTGATGAGATACACTTCAGAGCAGCTTCCTAAACAACTACAAAATTGCCTACTCAGCAAACAAATTGCTTCTGCCAGGCCGCTTGTACAGTACAAAGTCAAAGTGAATATCCACAACAAATCCTCGCTCTGCAATAACAATTTTAAACAGTACATTTAGACACAAATGCTAATGCTGCACTTATTGCCTACCTTTTAATTGTCTTGTCCTATGTATGTTAGCATTGGTGCTTTTAATGAGCTTGATATGTGAGCCACGTGTCAAAGACAATTTCCTTCTGTTAATTTTATGGACGCTTTCTGAAGCAAAGGTAATAAATTACACCTGTAGAAGCCTAGGCCCTACTGTTATAACACCTTGTTACAAATTCTCCCAGAAAGGTTGAAATGGAAATGATGTCTAATGATTACACTCCCAACCACCTAATGCCTTTTAAATAGACAAACTCATTGTATGTGGCCATTGTGCCATGCACAATAACATTGAGAAAGGAACACGGTGTAGACTATTACAGGTATATGATAGTACTGTATTGAAATTGAGTATTCAAATGAAAAACAATACATGTACAGTAGCCTAGAGTATACAGGTACAGATAATCTAACATTGTATAGCAGCATCACACACACACACAGAATACAACTTCACAATGTTCAAATACAAATGCATGAAATATAAGAAGAGCTATAAAGTGGGCCTACTTGTTTGACCCCTCACATTCCCAGGTGAAATAGTCAGACCAACATGTGATAGATATAGAGGCTAATACTTCCACAATGATAACATAAAAAATACAGTACACCTCCATTTCGGTAACAGTTTGCAGTAACATATTCTGTGAAAGTTAATTTCCAGAGTAGATGGTTACTGGATGTCTGCCAGAGGCTGTGGGAGGGGAGGGAATATAACTCACTCCAATAGAATTCACACACACGCACACACACACACACAGAATCAGTCATACTGGCCTGTGGTAATGAGTTCTGTGTGTTTATCAAACAGAATACATTACTGCAGTAAGAGAGGGGTGGAGGAGAGATGAGGAGAGAAGTGGAAATAGAAAGAAAGGAGGTGAGAGGGTAAGAGGACACTGGTAAGGCTTGGAGTTGCAATCCATTCCCTTTTACCTTTAGAAGACTGTACATATACAGAAATAAAACATATTTACATTCAATGGCTTCATATTGATCTTTCCATATTCCTAAAAGGCCAACTTCACCATCCTCTCACAGGTCTATAAGACCAATATCACATTCCGAGTGTTAGAGTCACACTCAGCAAACTATTTACACTGTGACACTTACTGGCATAGTACAGAAGAACACTACAGAAGTGGAGAGCTACTGCCTTTTGATTTTCAGTACATTCAAGTAACTTCAGGAATCAAGTGTAGGGGAGATTGGGGTAGGTTGAGCCATTTTTTTTTTACATTCAGCATCACTATGTCAAGTGAAAAATAGTATTGTTTCTACCAAAGATATCTACATATACACAAAAGTATGTGGACAACCCTTAAAATGAGTGGATTTGGCTATTTCAGCCATACCCGTTGCTGACAGGTGTATAAAATCAATCACATAGCCATGCAATCTCCATAAACAAACATTGGCAATAGAATGGCCTTACTGAAGAGCTCAGTAACTTTCAATGTGGCATCGTCATACAGTAGGATGCCACCTTTCCAACAAGTCAGTTCATCCAATTTCTGCCCTGCTAGAGCTGCCCCAGTCAACTGTATGTGCTGTTATTGTGAAGTACAAAATTCTAGGGGCAATAATGGCTCAGCCGCAAAGTGGTAAGCCACACAAGCTCAAAGAACGGGACCGCCAAGTGATGAAGCGCATAACACTTAAAAATAATCTGTCCTTGGTTGCAACACTCACTACAGAGTTCCAAACTGCCTCTGGAAGCAATGTCAGCACAATAGCTGTTCGTCAGAAGCTTCATGAAATGGGTTTCCATGGCCAAGCGGGCACACACAAGCCTAAGATCACCATGCGCAATGCCAAGAAACAGCTGGAGTAGTGTAAAACTCGCCGCCATTGGACTCTGGAGCAGTGGAAATGTGTTCTCTGCAGTGATGAATCACGCTTCACCATCTGGCAGTCCGGCGGACAAATCTGTGTTTGCAGATGCCAGGAGAACAATACCAGCTTGAATCCATAGTGCCAACTGTAAAGATTGGTGGAGGAGAAATAATGGTCTTGGGCTGTTTTTTATGATTAGGCTTAGACTAGGCCCCTTAGTTACAGTGAAGGGAAATCTTAACGCTACAGCTATTGTGCTTCCAACTTTGTGGCAACAGTTTGGGGAAGGCCCTTTCCTGTTTCAGCATGACAATGCCCCCATGCACAAAGCGAGGTCTATACAGAAATGGTTTGTCGAGATCGGTGTGGAAGAACTTGACTCGCCTGCACAGTGCCCTGACCTCAACCCCATCGAATACCTTCAGGATGAATTGGAAAGCTGACTGCGAACCAAGCCTAATCGCCCAACATCAGTACACGACCTCACTAATCCTCTATTGGCTGAATGAAAGCAAGTCCCAGAAGCAACATTCCAACATCTAGTGGAAAGCCTTCGCAGAAGTGTGGAGGCAGTTATAGCAGCAAAGGGGGGAACAATTCAATTTTAATGCCCATGATTTTCGAATGAGATGTTTGATGAGCACACTTTCATAATGTATTTCAGGATGTTGTGTATCCCTGGAAATAATCAGAATTCATGGAAACATAACAGTTGTGAAAACATAGCTTGTTCAAAAAATGTGGTATTTTGGCACATCTTATGTATATGGGTGGGGTAAGTTGAGCAAAGGAACAAGGTCAGTTGAGCCGCCTTGAGGTAAGTGGGTGATGGTGACCTGTGATAGTGGGTGATGGTGCTGGTAGGTCAAAGTTGAATTAATGGAATGGGGGTGTGGTATAGTGTATATCTTAAATGTATGCCTACATTCAGATAGATCTTTCTGTTCAATATCACTGACCCTTTCATTTCTTGACCAGTTGCCTGGGATAGAGATGTTACTTCAATGTGCCAATTCGTATGTGCCAGTTGTGCCAGTTCTCTGCATTTAAGGCTAAGCCCATGAAACTGGTCTGCCAGATTCTTGATATGATCAGCAAGCTGAGACTCCATGTCATCAGATGAGACCTTGTGTGCCTCTGCTCCTCTGTCATAGCCTTGCTGATCATCAATGTACCTCTTCAGTGTCATAAATACAATTTTTTCTATCCTTTTCTGCTGCTCAAATTGACTTCTTCCCTTCTCTCACTTCCTTGGTTGCTCTCTCAAGAAACTCAAGGCGGCTAGACCCCTGCTTGTTTTACGTTTGTATACAAGGGGCATGATGATGTCTGCTCTGTAATAATACAAATGCACTATCATGAGTGTATATGCATGACACATGGGGTATGGTGGCCATTGGCTCAACTTACACCAAGGCAAACATTTTGATTATATGAGTCCACACAGCTACAAGGATGCACTTTCATGCTAGGTTTAGGACCTCATATTGTAGCTTATAAAGACCCCAACTGATGTACATCTAACTTTGGTTTAGATAGAAGCATCATGGAACCTGGAACACAATACATTCAATTTACTTTGTGGTTGTGGTTTCTTCCTTCTGACTCCATGAAATGATGACCTCTTCCTAAAAATGTGGTCACATTATTAATTTTGTATATGGTTTCCTAGAAACAAGGGGTGTCTCAATTTACCCCACTCTCCCCTATTACCACATTGTCTACAGATTCTTACTGATTGTGTACAATATGAGTCCTGAACATCCAAACCTTACCAGCTTCAGCACATGGTGTTTAGCCAACCACATATCCACACCTCTGTTGTCCTTAGTAGCATGTCTGTAACACTACATATTTATATTATCTAAAGGATCGATCCAGCAGTCTGATCAACACAATTACATTCCACTTCACAGGTCCACTCCAAAGACATATAGAAAGAAGCCCATGAGTCTGAATTCCAGAATCAAGTTTGGAGTTGCGTTTGATATCTTTCTGTATGGCTGGAGCTTTCCCTCTTTCAAATGCACAGGGACTCAGTTGGTCCTTACGTGACTGAGCCACAGGTGTATCTATATCAAGGGGGGTCGAGTGAGTCTAATTGATGATGGGATAAAAGTTTATCTGTATTTGATATTTAGATGATCTGAGGGTAGTGCCAAGTTGATCTGAGGGTCGTGCCTAGTTGATCTGAGGGTCGTGCCTAGTTGATCTGAGGGTAGTGCCTAGTTGATCTGAGGTTCGGGGTAGTGTCGGAACACCTTGTGGATCCACTGGGTGTAGAAGGGGACGTTGATGAAGATGCCAGGCCGATTGGCACGGGCACAGCCTCTGCCATGGACACTGACCCCCACTATGACCCTGCTCTCTCCTTCCTGGCACACCAAGGGGCCGCCATAGTCCCTCTGACAGGGGGAGAGACATAAAGCATACATTAGGAAAAACATAGTCAACTCCTGATGAGAGAGAACTGTTCAATGTGTTTCAGGCACATTTCATTCACAGTTCACCAGCTTCCTTACCTCACAGACGCCCTCGTCCTTCTTCCCCCCAGCGCAAATCTTGGTGTCTGTGATGTGGAGGTTCCCTCTGTGTTGTTCACTACACCTCTCATTACTGATCATGGGCAGATGGACCACCTTCAGTACACCTTCATGACCCGTACCTGAGTGATAGGTGAGAGGAGGGGAGATTATAGTCATGACAACAGTACAGCTAATGAGTAACCAGTCCCTTTCCTAGATGACATAATCCTGATGGATGCGATGGTATGTGTGTGTACCTTTGGTTTCACCCCATCCATGCATGCTACACATCGAGCCATCAACAATAGAGCACCCAGCCACCGGCAGCTGAATGGTGTGGACACTGTCTGCAGGGAGGGCAGGCCTGAGTGAGAGAAATATTTTTGTTGTTGAAGAATAGAAGAATAGAGGACTAGAAAACGTACCATATACGACCAGGAGTGTTTGTATATTTCTGTTCAGGCACTCACTGGGCCAGCCGTATGAGGGCCAGGTTGGAGCCCTCAGGACCACAGATCACATGGGAGATGGAGACTTCCTGTCTGAAGGAGCTGTTAGGAGCCAAGCCACGAAGGTCTGATACACCTAACCACACACGATACTCACTCAGGTCTGGAACACTGTGTGGATACAGGTGGATGTAAGCATAGTAAAGATAAAGAGGCAGAGGAAGAAAGGTAAAGAGCAAAAGAGGAAGAGAGAGAGAGAGAGAGGTGCAGTTACCATGAGGAGAAGCATTGTCTGTCAGTGAGGACCCACTCCTCTCGTATGAGAGAACCTCCACACCAGTGACTGGACCTGGGGAGGGAACACAACACATGATATTACACACTGGGAATGGACCTTTGCTAACCCCAACACTTGGACAAATGGTCTACACATCTGCCACTAGAGCAGAGTTTATACCTACAGTAGATAAGAGAAGCAAAGCCAGGCATGTGTGTGTGTGTGTGTGTGTGTGTGTGTGTGTGTGTGTGTGTGTGTGTGTGTGTGTGTGTGTGTGTGTGTGTGTGTGTGTGTGTGTGTGTGTGTGTGTGTGTGTGTGTACCGTTTCTGTATGCTGACCATCCAGCTTCCGTCTGTGATGGCGACTGGAGCTCCTCCTACTATCCTGGTCGTCTTATGGATGAAACATGACACATTGGACACCTCCACTGACAAGTTGAGAAAGCGGAAACTATGTTGAAACAACCATTTTATACCCAGAGAGAAATACAAGATGAAACATGAAAACCAGAAGGCGGAGTAGAGCGACTGACCTCTCTGTGGAATGGTGTTCTTTGATGGTACACCTGTGTGACAGAGCATGAAAAACAAGATAGAGGTCTCAGTGACAACACAGTGACAATGCCACTACAGCAGGGGTGTGTGTGTGTGTGTGTGTGTGTGTGTGTGTGTGTGTGTGTGTGTGTGTGTGTGTGTGTGTGTGACTCACATGGTTTGATGCTGCAGTAGTCCCAGGGTATAGCAGTGCTGTTAGTATAACACCAGGGGCCATGTGTGTCTCTGTCTGGGTTCCTACAGAAACTCGCCTCCTGTCCCACCACCGCTGCATCTCTGTCCCAACTACACACAAGAAAAGCAAAGGAGAGTATGAGAGACGGTTAAAGACAGACTGTCAGCCCATCATAATGAGAGGAGACAGCTGTGTATGGCCTCTCTCTTTACCCATCTCTCTTTACCCATCTCTCTTTCTCTCCGTATCTTCCTCACACACACACACACACACACACACACACACACACACACACACACACACACACACACACACACACACACACACACACACACACACACACACACCTACAGTGACACAGGGCAACGATCATAATGTTTGGAACGTCACCAACAGAATTCCTTCCCAGACATTCCAGGATGATAACAGGGGAATTCAGAGGAGGACCATTCACCAATGCACAGTGTGCGTGTGCGTGCGTGCTGAGAGAGTGATCCCTCTGAGTCTCTCTAACATAAACAATAACTGCTGACCTCTGACCTCTGGGTGGGAGCCAAGCAGAGGAACCGATTGGCTTTGAAGTATTCCGAGAAGGGAAGAGGCTCAGGGTCAGAGGAAGCCTGCAGTGTGTCCTCCAGATGCTTTATTACACACCCACTCAACCATCCATTACAGTGGAGTGGAGTAATGGACCCGTTTTTCTCTCCTTGAGAACAGCCAGGCTCTGACTCTTTGTTAGACCAATATGACTTGACCACATGTCAGCTACAGGTTAACTCCCCCATGACCTCTTAGGTTCAACCATGTGTTTCTGAAGAGGGCACTCCATCTTAGGGCTGTTACGGTAACCGTATTACCGCCACACCGGCAGTCATGAGTCATGACCGCAGTTAAATTCCAAACTTGCTAACTGCCTGGTACTCCACACTCTATTGTCCCTCTAATCACTCTGACATCAATATAAATGTGATCGAAAGTCACATCGGAAGTCAAACACTTCATGAGAGCCCATTAGCTCATGTTGTGCAACATTTCTATAGGCTATGCAATTGATGACCTTATTAAAAAGAGGAGGATCCCATTAGCTTTCTATAGGCTAGGGCTACTATATTTATTTCTCAACTTTCCTAATATTAAGCACATTGCTTCACTTTAAAACAGGAGTATAGCCTACCTGGCTGGCATGAAAATGAACCATGGGAAAAGCGTCCTCCATTCACTATTTAAGTGCATAGATTACATGTGTTTTTCCCCCTGCCTCTGTTCTGAGACAGGTGCATGATAATGTTCCATTCTAAATCAAAACTCATTTCACACATTATTTAGTATACAGTACCAGTCAAAAGTTTGGACACGCCTACTCATTCAAGAGTTTTTCTTTATTTTTACTATTTTCTACATTGTAGAATAATAGTGAAGCGATCAAAACTATGAAAAAACACATATGGAATCATGTAGTAACCAAAAAATATATTTTACATTTGAGATTCTTCAAAGTAGCCACCCTTTGCCTGGATGACAGCTGTGCACACCCTTGGCATCCTCTCAACCACCTTCACCTGGAATGCTTTTCCAAAAGTCTTGAAGGAGTTCCCACATACACTACCATTCACAATTATGGCAACGTTGAAGAGCCGACCCTGGGATGCTGGCCGTCTAGGCAGAGTTGAAAAGAAAAAGACATATCTCAGACTGGCCAATAAAAAATAAAAGATTACGATGGGCAAAAGAACACAGACACTGGACAGAGGAACTCTGCCTAGAAGGCCAGCATCCCGGAGTCACCTCTTCACTGTTGATGTTGAGACTGGTGTTTTGCGGGTACTATCTAATGAACCTGCCAGTTGAGGCGTCTGTTTCTCAAACTAGACACTCTAATGTACTTGTCCTCTTGCTCAGTTGTGCACCGGGGCCTCCCACTCCTCTTCCTATTCTGGTTAGAGACAGTTTGCGCTGTTCTGTGAAGGGAGTATTACACAGAGTTGTACGAGATCTTCAATTTCTCGCTTGGAAAAGCCTTCATTTCTCAGAACAAGAATAGACTTACGAGTTTCAAAAGAAAGTTTCTGGCCATTTTGAGCCTGTTATGGAACGCACAAATGCTGATGCTCCAGATACTCAACTAATCTAAAGAAGGACAGATGTATTGCTTCTTTAATCTGAACAACAGTTTCTAATGATCAATTAGCCTTTTAAAATTATAAACTTGGATTAGTTAACACAACGTGCCATTGGAACACGGGATGGATGGTTGCTGATAATGGGCCTCTGTACGCCTCTGTAGATATTCCATTAAAAATCAGCCGTTTCCAGCTACAATAGTCATTTACAACATTAACAATGTCTACACTGTATTTCTGATCAATTTGATGTTATTTTAACGAACAAAAAATTGTTTTTCTTTCAAAAACAAGGACACTTCTAAAAAAAAGTATTTAACCAGGTAGGCCAATTGAGAACAAGTTCTCATTTACAACTGCGACCTGTCCAAGATAAAGCAAGGCAGTGCGACAAAAACAGCACCTCCTCCTCCATGCGTCACAGTGGGAACCACACATGCGGAGATCATCCGTATGTCATCAGACCAAAGGATTTTCACCGGTCTAATGTCCATTTGCCATGTTTCTTGGCCCAAGCAAGATTCTTCTTCTTATTGGTGTCCTTTAGTAGTGGTTTCTTGGCAGCAATTCGACCACAAAGGCCTGATTCACACAGTCTCCTCTGAAGAACTGCTGTTGAGAGGTGTCTGTTACTTGAAATCTGTGCAGCATTTTATTTGGGCTGCAATCTGAGGTGCAGTTAATTGCTGATTTCTGAGGCTGGTAACTCTAAATAACTCTGCGTCTTCCTTTCCTGTGGTGGTCCTCATGAGAGCCAGTTTCATCATAGCGCTTGAGGATTGCACTTGAAGAAACTTTCAATGTTTTTGAAATGTTCCAGGTTGACTAACCTTCATGTCTTAAATAATGATGGACTGTCGTTTCTGTGTACTTATTTGAGCTGTTCTTGCCATAATATGGACTTGGTCTTTTACCAAATAGGGATATCTTCTGTATACCACCCCTATCTTGTCACAACACAACTGATTGGAACAAATGCAATAAGAAGGAAATAAATTCCACAAATTAACTTTTAGCGAGGCACACCTGTTAATTGAAATGCATTCCAGGTGACTACCTCATGAAGCTGGTTGAGAGAATGATAAGAGTGTGCAAAGCTGTCATCAAGGCAAAGGGTGGTTACTTTGAAGAATTTGTTGAACTATTTTTTGGTTACTACATGATTCCATATGTGTTATTTCATGATGTCTTCACTATTATTCTACAATGTAGAAAACAGTAAAAATAAAGAAAAACCCTGGAATGAGAAGGTGTGTCCAAACGTTTGACTGGTGCTGCATGACGAATAGTCTGATGGGTGACAATATTAGCCTATCACTTGTGAAAGATATATTATCACTTGTGAATGATGCACAGCATGTACCGTTAGGCAAGAAACAGCGCATTGCTTTTTTTTGCAACTTTTTCAAAGTATAGTCACACACCTCGTGTAGCCTAGCCCATAGGCCTATATGTTTTGATAAGGTTTGTATCACAACTAAAGTGGCCAAATAACTACTTAAAATTAGGCAAATTAATCCACTTTATAACCGGTGGAGAGCCTAACTGGCTCATTGGCGGCGTGTGAGTTTCAAGTTTGTGGAAGATCATTTTTACCATAATAAAGCATTAAATGAATAATCACATTTGCGGTCACTTTTGAGAATGTGTTTTCCTGCTAATTGCATTTTGGAACATTCGCACTTATAGCCTACTGCCGTGGGAGCACTGCTGGCTGTAAACAAATAGCCTAATAGTTTATTAACATTTTATGCTAAACATTCTGATCTGTTGTATCAGCCTCATTGCTTTGACATTTTTTTGATGCAGTTGTTGTATTAATTTGGGATCTATCACATTCCACAACTGTCCCAGACTATATTTGGAATATTTATTTCTCGCACAGAAGGACAGGTTGACCAACATAATAGGTCAAGTTATGTACTATGGGGAATAGTAGATTGACATAAGCTAGAACGTTTGCTGTTTGTTAGAAATACTCATCTTGTTGGCTGATAAAAAGTAAATGTGGACAGTTCCTCTAACATCTTCAATATGCGCCTCGGAATTCTATAAGAAGGCAGTTGCCCGATGTGTCTGTCTTCACTTGTAGCCTACTTCGGAGCTCAGATGCCTGTGAGAAGAACCTGATCAGGTGACATGCATTGGCTAATAAGAATAGAGCTATCTGAGAGAGCCATGTGAGAGATGCTTCGGAGCACGCAGCCGGTAGAAGGGAATCCTAATGATTATATTCACCTCATAGGCACATCGGCCACTTTGGCCGCAAAAGGCATAACATTTTTTAGGGGGCATTACAGCCACACATGTGGGATGCTGTCGGAAAATTCGAGGCCTTGTGAGAGTGCTTGACAAATTGTGAATGAGAGACTGATAAAGTGTGCACAGCCTCCACAAGAAACAAAGAGCTCATGCCTTTGATGCAACTTTTTTCTACTCATCATTAGAGTCGCATGTACTACAAATCAAAACATATAGCCCAACGTTTGTATCACAACTAAAGTTGCATAAATAACTCTAAATTAAGCATACAGGAGAACCTGCTCAACACTGAATAGCTGCATGAGCGCACTCCATTGAAAATCATTTGGAGAAAATATCCTTTCTATTTTATTCAATCAAATTGAATCAAATGTATTTATAAAGCCCTTTTTATATCAGCCGATGTCACAAAGTGCTGTACAGAAACCCAGCCTAAAACCCCAAACAGAAAGCAATGCAGATGTAGAAGCACGGTGGCTAGGAAAAACTCCCTAGAAAGGCTGGAACCCATGAAGAAACCTAGAGAGGAACCAGGCTCTGAGGGGTGGCCAGTCCTCTTCTGGCTGTGCCAGGTGGAGATTATTACAGAACATGGCCAAGATGTTCCAAATGTTCATAGATGACCAGCAGGGTCAAATAATAATAATCACAGTGGTTATAGAGGGTGCAACAGGTCAGCACCTCAGGAGTAAATGTCAGTTGACTTTTCATAGCCGATCATTTAGAGTTAGAGACAGCAGGTGCGGTAGAGAGAGTCGAAAACAGCAGTTCAAGGCAGCACGTCCGGTGAACAGGTCAGGGTTCTATAGCCGCAGGCAGAACAGCATACATACAGCATGTTCAATTGTATTCTTCATACTATAAAGTAATGCCACGGCATTCTAAGCAAATCTTGTCTGCTAAATGAACTAGTGTAGCCCACAGCCATATGTCATAGCCACATTAGCGCCTAACGTAAGCACAACTCATAGTATGCTATCCTGTTTTTCTGAAATAAAAATTTTCTTCTTATCACGTTTCTCACAATAAATCCAAATGAATTATGGATGAACTGTGATGGTGTAGGCTATATTAAACGGCTAAACGTGTTTATGTTAATTTACGGTCAATTACCGTGATACCGGCAGTTATTTGCTCGACAATCACCAGCTTACAAAACGTCATGACCACCACAGCCCTACTCCCATCTATGCGTCCCCCACCCCACCCCACAACACACACAACACACACAGATGTGTAGCATGTGGTTTTGTTACCTGTGGTCTCTCCAGAGGGAACAGGGAAGACCTGACCTGGTCCTCGACACCTCTCCTCTGTAGCTCTCTCCGTTGCCCTCATAGCAGTCTGGAACGCACACACACGCACAGTATGATAACAGGATAATAAAATATGAAAACATATTTATGTTACTGTAATACAAGCCAGAATGCTACAGACCACACCAACCACAGGGAAATATGGTATTAAAACTATACAAACTCTGCTGTCCTGACTGGTATACCAGAATATGACCACAAAACACCAGTCACAAAACTGTCCCAGCTGTCCCAGAGTGTAAGAAAAACACAACCCTAAAGAATATGTATTCCAGATCCACTTACTGGCCTCTTCTCCTCACTGTCCAATGGGACAGAGCGATGTTGTAATGCTGTCAGAGAAGGTTAATTTATGTGCATTGGGCTGTGATTCCCAGAGTCCTTCAGTAATACTTCTATAGAAACATACTTTCTAAGTTGCTCAGGAGATCATACTTCAGGGACAGCACTGAACTAATTAAGTATATTTTTATTCAGAGAAAACATATCTGCATCAGGAATCCATCTATTTTTGCATGGTCAAAATAAAAACGTTTAGGAGCCAGAAACCTATTACATTTACATAATTTAGCAGACACTCTCATCCATTCAGGATTTGAACCAGTGCCCTTTTGATTAATGGACCAATGCTATAACCGCTAGGCTACCCACCACCCCTTCACATGTTAGTTTAACCAAAAGCAGTAAATGTCCATTACACTACCATTGTCTGAGACCTGAAGACCTGTATTAGTTCCTGGAGCTATAGGCTTTAGCTCAGGAGACTACTGTGGTTTTGATTATGCTAGGCTCTCACCATGGGGTTCAGTATTCTGTGTGCCACAGCGGAGGATGTTGGTGCAGAATGCCTTGCGAACGTTAGGGTCTGAAGTGAAGCACCATGGGAGGTCAAGGCCGTCAGGGTTCCTGCAGTAGTTCTCCCTCAGGTCTCTGCAACACACACACACACAATAAAGATATATTCTCTAAACAAGTTAAAGTGCAACTCCACCCTTTTTCAACCTCCTATTCATTATCTCCAGCACCAAACCAGTGTCTACATATGTGAAAGCGGCATGTTTCTACGATCTGTGGTTAAAAAGATGAGGAGAAAGTTTAAAAAAAAAATAATTCTCAGTGATATCAAAGGGTAGGATTAAAAGTAAGACAAATGGTGATTTCCAAAACCTGCACTGTGTTTCTAGCCAGAGGTGTCACACCCTGACCATAGTTTGCTTTGTATGTTTCTATTTTTTGGTTGGTCAGGGTGTGATCTGAGTGGGCATTCTATGTTGTGTGTCTAGTTTGTCTGTTTCTGTGTTTGGCCTGATATGGTTCTCAATCAGAGGCAGGTGTTAGTCATTGTCTTTGATTGGGAACCATATTTAGGTAGCCTGTTTGGTGTTGGGTTTTGTGGGTGATTGTTCCTGTCTCTGTGTTTGTTTGCACCAGATAGGGCTGTTTCGGTTTTTCACGTTACGTTTTTGTATTGTTCGTTATCATCTTCATTAAAGATGTTTAAAGATAACCACGCTGCATTTTGGTCCGCCTCTCCTTCCCAGGAAGAATCCCGTTACAAGAGGGAGGGTATCATCTGGCTCCCCACGTCACCACGAATCTCATAGTGTTTGAAAATCACTATTTTACATGTTTTAACTTATGATGTCATTGGGAATAACTTGTTAACGTTATATTTGAATATGAGGTTGAAAAGTGGTGAAGTTGCCCTTCAACATGTAATATAGTGTGTGTCGGGTTGTCGATGTGTGTCCAGTCACTCACTTGCAGCGATAGTCCTGGGGTATGTAAGTGTGGTTGTGGGGGTACTGTGAGTCCCAGCGTTGACAGGTCACCCCACTGGGTGTTACTGCTACTGTCCCTCTGTAGCCCTCACCTCGACCCAGGAAACACCTGGTAGTCACATCTACCTCTCCCACACTGTCTGAGGCTGAGAGAGGAAGGAGAAAGAGACAGTGTGTGTGTGTGAGTGAGTGAGAAATGCACCATGGTTAAATATAGCCATATCACCTGTAACATCTGTTAAACTACACCAGCTTCTCCTTGAGGCCACTGTGCCACTCAGACACAGTAGCAAGAACAAGACTCACTTGGACTAAAACACCTCTATTTTCTATAGATTATATTGCAGTCATGTAGTTGATTAAACTGAAATAACAAGGAAACAACGCTGATAAATTTTGCATACAAGTATACCCGGCAGCTTTTGTCTCTCCACAATCTAAACCCAGTATTTTGTGGATCTGTCTAAAAATAGAGTGCTACTGGTGAGGATTATAAAGACAGGACCAGGGAATAGAAAAGGCCAAAACAATACAACTCTTTGTTTCTATGTCTTTCTTTCTGCCTTGGTTTCATTAACACAACGTTTAAGGGTTAGACCATAAAACTGGACTGGGTTGACTTCCAAGGCCTGTATCACAGAGACAAAGAGAGAGAGAGAGTCCAACCGGTAAGATGCTATCTGTCCCAGTTCCAGTGCTGCTGATGACTAACAGAGAAGAGCCAAACAGAAACAAAGAAACAACAAACACACTCACACAGCTTTAAAGTGTTGTTCTCCGTCAACCTTCTATAGGCTCACTTTTTTTTAGACCTTTATTTAACTAGGAAAGTCAATTAAGAACAAATTATTATTTACAATGACAGTCTACACCGGCCAAACAAGGACGACGCTGGGCCAATGGTGCGTCGCCCTATGTGACTCCCAATAACGGCCAGTTGTGATACAGCCTAAAATAAACACACAGTCTATTAGGCATGACATAACTGGAAATGAGTGTGTGTTGCTCAAATTCGCATTCCTCTGCCTTATCCAATCAGAGAGAGGAGGGGTGGAATGACAGGTACAGGAAGCTCTACATTTGGAGTAGTTAGTCACACCACACACACACATACACTCACGGCAGGCTGTGATGTTGCAGTACTCCCAGGATGTGTGTGCATCCAGGGTGAAACACCACGGTCGTTGACGTCCATCTGGGTTCCTACAATAGTTGTCATCTAGGCCTTTATCAGGATACCTACAACCCAAACAGAAGAGAAGGATTTCAACAAGTCATTGGGACAGATGTAGATACATACAGTTGAAGTTGGAAGTTAACATAGGTTGGAGTCATTATAACTCGTTTTTCAACCACTCCACAAATGTCTTGTTAACAAACTATAGTTTTGGCAAGTTGCTTAGGACGTCTACTTTGTGCATGACACAAGTCATTTTTCCAACAATTGTTGACAGACAGATCACTTCACTTATAATTCAATGTATCACAATTCCAGTGGGCCAGAAGTTTACATACACTAAGTTGACTGTGCCTTTAAAACAGCTTGGAAAATTCCAGAAAATGATGTCATGGCTTTAGAAGCTTCTGATAGGCTAACTGACATCATTTGAGTCAATTGGAAGTGTACCTGTGGATGTATTTCAAGGCCTACCTTCATACTTAGTGCCTCTTTGCTTGACATCATGGGAAAATCAAAAGAAATCAGCCAAGACCTCAGAAAAACAATTGCAGACCTCCACAAGTCTGCTTCATCCTTGGGAGCAATTTCCAAACGCCTGAAGGTACCACGTTCATCTGTACAAGCAATAGTACGCAAGGATATACACCATGGGATCCCACAGCCGTCATACCACTCAGGAAGGACACAAGTTCTGTCTCCTAGAGATGAACGTACTTTGGTGCGAAAAGTACAAATCAATCCCAGAACAGCAGCAAAGGACCTTGTGCTGGAGGAAACAGGTCCAAAAGTATCTATATCCACATTAAAACAATTCCTATATCGACAACCTGAAAGGCCGCTCAGCAAGGAAGAAGCCACTGCTCCAAAACCACCATAAAAAAGCCAGACTACGGTTTGCAACTGCACACGGGGACAAAGATCGTACTTTTTGGAGAAATGTCCTCTGGTCTGATGAAACAAAACAGAACTGTTTGGTCATAATGACCATCGTTCTGTTTGGAGGAAAGAGGGGGTCGCTTGCAAGCCAAAGAACACCATCCCAACTGTTAAGCATGGGGGTGGCAGCATCATGTTGTGGGGGTGCTTTGCTGCAGGAGGGACTGGTGCACTTCACAAAATAGATGGCATCATGAGGATGGAAAATTATTTGGACAAATTGAATCTCAAGACATCAGTCAGGAAGTTAAAGCTTGGTCGCAAATGGGTCTTCCAAATGGACAATGACCCCAAGCATACTTCCAAAGTTGTGGCAAATGGCTTAAGGACAACAAAGTCAAGGTATTGGAGTGGCCATCACAAAGCCCTGACCTTAATCATATAGAAAATGTATGGGCAGAACTAAAAAAGCGTGTGCGAACAAGGAGGCCTACAAACCTGACTCAGTTACACCAGCTCTGTTAGGAGGATTGGGTCAAAATTCACCCAACAAATTCACCCAATGTGAAGCTTGTGGAAGGCTACCTGAAACATTTGACCCAAGTTAAACAATTTAAAGGCAAAGCTACCAAATACTAATTGAGTGTATGTAAACTTCTGACACACTGGGAATGTGATGAAAGAAATAAAAGCTGAAATAAATAATTATCTGTACTATTATTCTGACATTTCACATTCTTAAAGTAAAGTGATGATCCTAACTGACCTAAGACAGGGGATTTTTACTAGGATTAAATGTCAGGAATTGTGAAAAACTGAGTTTAAATGTATTTGGCTAAGGTGTATGTAAAATTCCGACTTCAACTCTATGAGCAATGAACAAAGTGGGAATGCCGGTGTGTGTGTGTATGTATGCGTCTCCATCAGTGTAAGCGTGCATTTATACGTTTGTGTGTGTGTGTGTATCTATAAGTATATGTGTGTTGACCATAGGGCCTCCATTGGCAGAGTACACTGGTCCACTGCAGGTGTTTTGCATCTCATTCCTCCTCCAGGCATACTAACAGAGCCTCAGAGGTACTGAGAACCTCTTCATCACAGCGTTGAAGGGTGTGTGTGTGTTTGTATGTGTGTGTGTGTGTGTCCTGCCCCAGCAGCAGGTGGTGTGGATTAGTGTTAGACTCGTTAACACGTCTTTAGTCATCCTTGTGTTTCTGTAATTAATATTAAACCTCAAACTGAGTGTGTGTGCGTGTGTGTGTGTGTGTGTGTGTGTGTGTGTGTGTGTGTGTGTGTGTGTGTGTGTGTGTGTGTGTGTGTGTGTGTGTGTGTGTGTGTTACCTCTTGGGGTGGAAGAGGTGTTTGTGTGGTTCCTCTAGGTCCCAGCGTTGACACTCCCGTCCAGTCTCTGTGTGATCCATGGGACCTCTGTAACTTTCCCCATTACAGCTCACACACTCCACTGGGGACACACACGTGCCATGGACATTATTTATGCAGATACTACATAAATACTACATGTAATACCAAAATAGTTGTCCTATCTATTTAATAGTTTGTGTAAAATGTCTCCCCTTAAGTCAAATGAGTCAACATTCAGTGTGTATGTGTGTGTGTGTGTGTGTGTGTGTGTGTGTGTGGAGCAGTGTAAACAGCAGAGCAGAGCAGATTAGAAACAGATGTTTATGAGTCTACTATTCTCATTATGTGTGTATATGAGTGTGTGTGTGTGTACGCGCGCGCATGTGTGTGTGTGTGTGTGTGTGTGTGTGTGTGTGTGTGTGTGTGTGTGTGTGTGTGTGTGTGTGTGTGTGTGTGTGTGTGGTGTGTGATGTCCCAGTGTTCCTCATTACTGGAAACTTTCTTTCAAATCAACCTTTCCAGTCATTTTTCTTTGGACCAAAACACACATTCCCATTACAACACAGACCCATTACATTTTCTCAGAACCTTGTGGATTCCTCCCTCCCACACACATCTCTGGTAGTCCTGTGTATTTCATACACATCTTATCACATCACTGTCAGCTGTTTATTAACTATATACATTGTACTATCCACAGAGGACATTTGTCCTCTAGACATTTGTCCTCTAGACCGCTGAGAAACAGTGATTTCTCCTGTGACAGTTTGCGTCATCCAGTTCTAGATACCACAGACCATGATCCAGTTCTACAGGGAGAAGGGATTACAGTGCAGTTAAATGGTGCACTGTAAAAGAACATGGGCTGTGGTGGGAAAACTGCTCCATGCCTAAAGTTAAAGACATTTAACTGACCTACTAGAGTAAGAATCCCCACTAGGAACATGGGTTATGTATAGACTGAAAAGCAAAAAAAGCAGACGGAGTCCCTTTGGGTTGAAATAGTTAACAAAGCCAGGGAAAGATGAAATGAGAATCGACAACATAAACTGAATCACACTACTGCATGCAGCAATTCAGGCCAATACCATCAGAAACAGTTGGATAATTCTACATTACTGAGAACACACCTGATATTCCACTTGGCTGCAGTTTGCCACAGATAAGTGGAGACCAATGAGGGGCATTGAGGGAGAGAATCCACCATGATAGAGCCACTAGTTGTTGGCAGTGGTCAAATTTGTGTGTGTGTGTATGTGCATGCGTGGGTGTCCTACCTTGTAAGCACTCAGGTACTCCACAGACCTGGTGTCTAACGTTGGGGTCTGTAGTGAAGCACCATGGTCCTGAAATAGCGTTGTCAGGGTTACGACAGTAGTTGTTTGTCAGCTCCTTCTTCCTGTTCTTCCTTGGTAGGAAACTTGAGGGAGAGAAGAACTTCAGTGTTCATCAATATCTCACTCAATCACAAACATATTCTCATTCTATCTGGTGCAGAGTTGAAAGGCAAAAGGGAAATCTCCACAAGGTGGAGCGTAGAACAGGCCATGTGTTACTAAGTAACCTTGAGTCATACACATCTACGTATTGACTGAGGAACAATTCAATTGTGGTTTTGTTTGCTGACTCACATGATCAATTGGAAGGATTTATATGGGTCACAGCTGAAACAATTTGGAAGGCACAGAGCTAGGCAACATAATGCAACATATGGTAATGTGTGGGTGCCCCAGTGTAAACTCACTGATAAAGCACACATGCACACAATTTATTGCTTGACATACCAAGCCTTAACAGAACTCTGACACATCCGACGAGCGTCAGAGCCGGTGTAGTAGGATTTCATTTTAGTCCTGTATTTTACGCTTTTCCTGTTTGATGGTTCATCTGAGGGCATAGCGGGATTTCTTATAAGCGTCCGGATTAGTGTCCCGCTCCTTGAAAGCGGCAGCTCTAGCCTTTAGCTCGGTGCGGATGTTGCCTGTAATCCATGGCTTCTGGTTGGGATATGTAAGTACTTTAGGATGAAGCAGATGACTGTGGTGGTATACTCCTCAATACTATCGGATGAATCACGGAACATATTCCAGTCTGTGCTAGCAAAACATTCCTGTAGCAAAGCATCCTCATCATCGGACCACTTCCATATTGAGCGAGTCATTGGTACTTCCTTGTGATGGTGCCGGAGGGGAAGGTTGCAGTCTTATCAGCCAACCATGCTATTTTGTTTGTTTTTTCACGTTGTTTATAACTTGTTGTGTACATTATGTTGCTGCTACCGTCTCTAATTACCGAAAAGAGCTTCTGGACATCAGAACTGCGATTGCTCACCACAAACTGGACAAAGAGTTCTTCTTCAGTGAGTCAGATGGGAGGGATATAATACAGACACACGACCAGGCCCAGATCCCCACATTCACTGGAGAAGGAAATCAGGGTGCCTTGTGAGGATCAGGCGACGAGTGGCTAACGTGCCCGTGCCTTCCATCCTGCTAGCTAACGTTCAATCGCTGGAAAATAAATGGGACATACTCAAAGTACGTTTATCCTACCAACGGGACATTAAAAACTGTAATATCTTATGCTTCACCGAGTCGTGGTTGAACGACGACATTAAGAACATACAGCTGGTGGGTTATACACTCTATCGGCAGGACAAAACAGCAGCCTCAGGTAAGACACGGGGCGAGTCCTATGCATTTATGTAAACAACAGCTAGTGCAAGATATCTACGGAAGTCTCAAGGTTTTCCTTGCCTGAGGTAGAGTATCTCATGATAAGCTGTAGACAACACGACCTACCAAGAAAGTTTTCACCTGTATATTTCGTAGCTGTCTATATACCATCACAGGCCGATGCTGCCACTAAAACCACCCTCAATGAACTGTATACCGCCATAAGCAAACAGAAAAACGCTCATCCAGAGGCGGCGCTCCTAGTGGCCGGGGACTTTAATGCCGGGAAACTTAAATCAGTTTTACCTCATTTCTATCAGCATGTTAAATTAACAACCATAAGGAAAACAATTCTAGACCACCTTTACTCCACACACAGAGACGCATACGAAGCTCTCCCGTGCCCTCCATTTGGCAAATCTGACCATAGTTCTATCCTCCTGATTCAAGCTTACAAGCAAAAATTTAAGCAGGAGGCACCAGTGATCAGTGATGAAGCAGATGCTAAACTCCTGGACTGTTTTGCTGGCACAGAATGGAATATGTTCCGGGACTCTTCCGGTGGCATTGAGGAGTATACCACATCAGTCACTGGCATATCCCAACCAGAAGCCATGGATTACAAGCAACATCTGCACCCAGCTAAAGGCTAGAGCTGCTGCTTTCAAGGAGCTGGACTCTAACCCGGAAGCTTGTAAGAAATCCCGCTATGTCGTCCGATGAACCATCAAACAGGCAAAGCGTCAATACAGGACTAAGATCGAATTGTACTACACCGGCTCGGACGCTCGTCAGATGTGGCAGGGCCTGTTAAGTATTACAGGCTACAAAGGGAAGTACAGCCGAGAGCTGCCCAGTGACACGAGCCTACCAGACGAGCTAAATAACTTCTATGCTCGTTTCGAGAAAATTAACACTGAAACATGCATGAAAGCATCAGCTGTTCTGGACGACTGTGTGATCACGTTCTCCGTGGCTGATGTGAGTAAGACCTTTAAACAGGTCAACATTCACACGGCCGCAGGGCCAGACGGATTACCAGGACGTGTACTCTGAGCATATGCTGACCAACTGGCAAGTGTCTTTACTGACATTTTCAACCTCTCCCTGTCTGAGTCTGTAATACAAACATGTTTCAAGCAGACCACCATAGTCCCTGTGCCCAAGAACACTAAGGTAACCTGCCTAAATGACTACAGACCTGTAGTACTCACATCTGTAGCCATGAAATGCTTTGAAAGACTGGTCATGGCTCACATCAACACCATTATCTCAGGAACCCTAGACTCACTCTAATTTGCATACCGCACCAACAGATCCACAGATGATGCAACCTCTATTGCACTCCACACTGCTCTTTCACACCTGGACAAAAGGAACACCTATGTGAGAATGCTATTAATTTACTACAGCTCAGCGTTCAACACCATAGTGACCTCAAAGCTCATCACTAAGCTAAGGCGCCTAGGACTAAACACCTCCCTCTGCAACTGGATCCTAGTCTTCCTGATGGGCTGCCCCTAGGTGGTAAAGGTGGGTAACAACACATCCACCACGCTGATCCTCAACACGGGGGCCCATCTGGGGTGTGTGCTCAGCCCCCTCCTGTACTCCCTGTTCACTCATAGCTGTATGGCCAGGCACAACTCCAGCACCATCATTACGTTTGCTGATGACACAACAGTAGTAGCCCTGATCACTGACAATGATGAGACAGCCTATAGGGAGGAGGTCAGAGACCTGGTCGTGTGGTGCCAGGACAACAACCTCTCCCTCAACGTGATCAAGACAAAGGAGAAGATTGTGGACTACAGGAAAAGGAGGACTGAGCACGCCCCCATTCTCATCGACAGGGCTGTAGTGGAGCAGGTTGAGAGCTTCAAGTTCCTTGGCGTCCACATCACCAACAAACTAACATGGCAGTCGTGAAGAGGGCACGACAAAACCTATTGCCCCTCAGGAAACTGAAAAGATTTGGCATGGGTTCTCAGATTAGAATTAGAATAGAATACGGCTCTGACTTAGAATACGTGGACAACTACAAATACTTAGGTGTCTGGTTAGACTGTAAACTCTCCTTCCAGACCCATATCAAACATCTCCAATCCAAAGTTAAATCTAGAATTGGCTTCCTATTTCGCAACAAAGCATCCTTCACTCATGCTGCCAAACATACCCTTGTAAAACTGACCATCCTACCAATCCTCGACTTTGGCGATGTAATTTACAAAATAGCCTCCAATACCCTACTCAACAAACTGGATGCAGTCTATCACAGTGCAATCCGTTTTGTCACCAAAGCCCCATACACTACCCACCATTGCGACCTGTACGCTCTCGTTGGCTGGCCCTCGCTTCATACTCGTCGCCAAACCCACTGGCTCCATGTCATCTACAAGACCCTGCTAGGTAAAGTCCCCCCTTATCTCAGCTCGCTGGTCACCATAGCATCTCCCACCTGTAGCACACGCTCCAGCAGGTATATCTCTCTAGTCACCCCCAAAACCAATTCTTTCTTTGGCCGCCTCTCTTTCCAGTTCTCTGCTGCCAATGACTGGAACGAACTACAAAAATCTCTGAAACTGGAAACACTTATCTCCCTCACTAGCTTTAAGCACCAACTGTCAGAGCAGCTCACAGATTACTGCACCTGTACATAGCCCACATATAATTTAGCCCTATCAACTACCTCTTTCCCAACTGTATTTAATTAATTTATTTATTTTGCTCCTTTGCACCCCATTATTTTTATTTCTACTTTGCACATTCTTCCATTGCAAAACTACCATTCCAGTGTTTTACTTGCTATATTGTATTTACTTCGCCACCAAGGCCTTTTTTTGCCTTTACCTCCCTTCTCACCTCATTTGCTCACATTGTATATAGACTTGTTTATACTTTATTATTGACTGTATGTTTGTTTTACTCCATGTGTAACTCTGTGTTGTTGTATCTGTCGAACTGCTTTGCTTTATCTTGGCCAGGTCGCAATTGTAAATGAGAACTTGTTCTCAACTTGCCTACCTGGTTAAATAAAGGTAAAATAAAATAAATAAATAAAAAGATCCTCAAAAGGTTTTACAGCTGCACTATTGAGAGCATCCTGACTGGTTGCATCACTGCCTGGTTTGGCAACTGCTCTGCTCGGCCGGTGATGTACTGGGCCGTACGCACTACTACAGAGGGTAGTGCGTACGGCCAAGTACATCACCGGGGCCAAGCTTCCTGCCATCCAGGACCTCTATACCATGCGGTGTCAGAGGAAGGCCCTAAAAATTGTCGAAGACTCCAGTCACCCTAGTCATAGCTGGAACGCTGCTGCTACAATCTGTTATTATCTATGCATAGCCACTTTAATAACTCTACCTACATGTACATAATTACCTCAATTACCTTGACAATGGTGCCCCCGCACATTGACTCTGTACCAGTACCCCCTGTATATAGCCCCCACTATTGTTATTTACTGCTGCTCTTTAATCATTTGTTATTCTTATCTCTTACTTTTTTTTGTATTTTATTAAATCTGCATTGTTGGTTAAGGGCTTGTAAGTAAGCATTTCACTGTAAGGTCTTTTGTATTTGGCGCATGTGACAAATAACATTTGATTTGACTGCACAGGGAAGAAAGGCAAAAACAGCAGGAGAGAAGAGGAGAAGGGCGAGGTAAGAGGAGAATGAGAGGAAGAACGAGGAGGGGGTGGAAGGTTGTGCTCCTCTAATGAACTTTTGTCACGAGCTGTATCTCTCTCTGTGTCCTCTCTCTCCCTGTGTCCCTGTGTTCTCTCTCTCTCTCCCTCTCTCTCTCTTTCTCTCTCTCTCTCTCTCTCCATGTGTCCTCTCTCTCCCTGTATCTCTGTGTTCTCTCTCTCACTCTGTGTTCTCTCTCCCTATCTCTCTCCCTGTGCTCTCTATCTCTCTCTCTCTCAGGTTTTTATCACTTAATTAACAGGTTTTACTACAGTATAAACTCTCTTGAACACACACACCCTACATAAACAAGGAGACTAAAACAGGAAATGATCCCTGACTGTGTAAAGTGTTAGAGTGAGTTCAGAGAGGACTAGTACTGATGAATGACTGGCCCCTTAAGACTAATCACCAGCTAATGTATCACTCTACACACATGCACACAGGCGCACACACACACCACATGCACAAACACAGGTTCTAGCTTACTTGTGTTCATGAGGGAAAGGAGAGGCCCAGGCTTGGCACCTGATTCCACTGGCCGTTACAGACCTTCTCCCTCTGTAGTTCACTCCTGTCCCCACTATGCACTCCTGCACATAGGCTAGAAAGAGATAGAGAACAAGAGAGAGAGATACAGAGACAGCAGCAAGATTTGTGACCTGTTGCCACGAGAAAAGGACAACCATTGAAGAACACACACCATTGTAAATACAACCCATATTTATGCGTATTTATCTTATCTTGTGTCCTTTAACCATTTGTACATTGTTAAAACACTGTATATACAGTGCCTTGCGAAAGTATTCGGCCCCCTTGAACTTTGCGACCTTTTGCCACATTTCAGGCTTCAAACATAAAGATGTAAAACTGTATTTTTTTGTGAAGAATCAACAACAAGTGGGACACAATCATGAAGTGGAACAACCTTTATTGGATATTTCAAACTTTTTTAACAAATCAAAAACTGAAAAATTGGGCGTGCAAAATTATTCAGCCCCCTTAAGTTAATACTTTGTAGCGCCACCTTTTGCTGCGATTACAGCTGTAAGTCGCTTGGGGTATGTCTCTATCAGTTTTGCACATCGAGAGACTGCAATTTTTTCCCATTCCTCCTTGCAAAACAGCTCGAGCTCAGTGAGGTTGGATGGCGAGCATTTGTGAACAGCAGTTTTCAGTTCTTTCCACAGATTCTCGATTGGATTCAGGTCTGGACTTTGACTTGGTCTAACACCTGGATATGTTTATTTTTGAACCATTCCATTGTAGATTTTGCTTTATGTTTTGGATCATTGTCTTTTTGGAAGACAAATCTCCGTCCCAGTCTCAGGTCTTTTGCAGACTCCATCAGGTTTTCTTCCAGAATGGTCCTGTATTTGGCTCCATCCATCTCCCCATCAATTTTAACCATCTTCCCTGTCCCTGTTGAAGAAAAGCAGGCCCAAACCATGATGCTGCCACCACCATGTTTGACAGTGGGGATGGTGTGTTCAGCTGTGTTGCTTTTACGCCAAACATAACGTTTTGCATTGTTGCCAAAAAGTTCAATTTTGGTTTCATCTGACCAGAGCACCTTCTTCCACATGTTTGGTGTGTCTCCCAGGTGGCTTGTGGCAAACTTTAAACAACACTTTTTATGGATATCTTTAAGAAATGGCTTTCTTCTTGCCACTCTTCCATAAAGGCCAGATTTGTGCAATATACGACTGATTGTTGTCCTATGGACAGAGTCTCCCACCTCAGCTGTAGATCTCTGCAGTTCATCCAGAGTGATCATGGGCCTCTTGGCTGCATCTCTGATCAGTCTTCTCCTTGTATGAGCTGAAAGTTTAGAGGGACGGCCAGGTCTTGGTAGATTTGCAGTGGTCTGATACTCCTTCCATTTCAATATTATCGCTTGCACAGTGCTCCTTGGGATGTTTAAAGCTTGGGAAATCTTTTTGTATCCAAATCCGGCTTTAAACTTCTTCACAACAGTATCTCGGACCTGCCTGGTGTGTTCCTTGTTCTTCATGATGCTCTCTGCGCTTTTAACGGACCTCTGAGACTATCACAGTGCAGGTGCATTTATACGGAGACTTGATTACACACAGGTGGATTGTATTTGTCATCATTAGTCATTTAGGTCAACATTGGATCATTCAGAGATCCTCACTGAACTTCTGGAGAGAGTTTGCTGCACTGAAAGTAAAGGGGCTGAATAATTTTGCACGCCCAATTTTTCAGTTTTTGCTTTGTTAAAAAAGTTTGAAATATACAATAAATGTCGTTCCACTTCATGATTGTGTCCCACTTGTTGTTGATTATTCACAAAAAAATACAGTTTTATATCTTTATGTTTGAAGCCTGAAATGTGGCAAAAGGTCGCAAAGTTCAAGGGGGCCGAATACTTTCGCAAGGCACTGTATATATATATAATATGACATTTGTAATGTCTTTACTGTTTTGAAACCTCTGTATGTGTAATGTTTACTGTTAATTTTTGTTGTTTTTCACTTTATATATTCACTTTGTATGTTGTCTACCTCACTTGCTTTGGCAATGTTAACACATGTTTCCCATGCCAATAAAGCCCTTGAATTGAATTGAATTGAATTGAATTGAGAGGGACAGAGAGAGAGAGAGAGAGAGAGAGAGAGAGAGAGAGAGAGAGAGAGAGAGAGAGAGAGAGAGAGAGAGAGGACAGTCAACAAAAAAAGGACTCTGTTTGTAAGAACATTTCTGCTTTTCTCATCTGACAGAGCACAGAGCATCTGACAGAACATGTTAGGACGGGTCTCACATCCCCCATACTGTTCCATTTTACTCTACACATACATAACATTACTAACCCAGGTACCAAACTCTGATGAGAACAAGGAGTACGAGGCACTTTAGACACTTGTAAGCAGTGCCTTTCTACTGACAGTAGAGAGAGAAGGGGGAGAGGGCTGGAGGACAGAAAGAGAGAAAGACAGGGAGATAGTGTACAATACCTTTCTTCTGGTAGAGTTGGTAGTTGAAGTCATGTTGGCTTTGGACTCCTGGTGAGTTCCTGTCAAACGACAGCCACTGGCATTTCCTGTTTTTCTGATCATACAAGAACGCTCTAGATAGATAGAGAGAGAGAGAGGGGGAAGGGATGGAGTGAAATATTGATTGATTTATGTAGTATAATCATTTAGCAGGCATGTTTATCCAAATGGACTTATAATTAACATGCAGATAATACATTATGTGTCCTGAACTGAAATAGGATTGACGCCAAGCCTGCTACTGCTGAAAGGAGACTGCAGAGAGGACTGAGTCTGTCAGGGGAAACCTAGACGTGAATACCAGACTAATTTTGCTGCTGAAAGACACTAAGGGAAACCAAACTTCTCATTACAGAGTGGTAGGGTTTTACAGTAAGCAGGGTTGGGAACAATTCCATTTAGAAGGCAATCAAAAGAAAACCAAATTCCAATACCAAATGTTCCTCATTGAAAAGCATTGAAGATAATTTTAATATATATATTAAATATTTGTTATTGTTAAACAAACAAGAAATAAGACAAAAAATGAAAACTTGAGCATGAGCATTCATAACTATTAACCCCCCCCCCCCCCCCCCCCAATAATATTTTGTAGAGCCACCTTTTGCAGCAATTACAGTCTCTTGGGGTATGTCTCTATAAGTTTGGCACATCTATCCACTGGGATTTTTGCCCATTCTTCAAGGCAAAACTGCTCCAGCTCCTTCAAGTTGGATGGGTTCCGCTGGTGTACAGCAATCTTTAAGTCAAACCACAGGTTCTTAATTGGATTGAGGTCTGGGCTTTGACTAGGCCATTCCAAGACATTTAAATGTTTCCCATTAATTAAACCACTCGAGAGTTACTTTAGCAGTATGCTTAGGGTCATTGTTCTGCTGGAAGGTGAACCTCTGTCCCAGTCTCAAATCTCTGGAAGAGTGAAACAGGTTTATAATTTTCCTGTATTTAGTGCCATCATTCCTTCAATTCTGACCAGTTTCCCAGTCCCTGATGATGAAAAACATGATGGTGTTCTTGGGGGATGAGAGGTCTTCGGTTTGCGCCAGACATAGCGGTTTCCTTGATGGCCAAAAAGCTCAATTTTAGTCTCATCTGACCAGAGCACTTTCTTCCATATGTTTGGGGAGTCTCCCACATGCCTTTTGGCGAACACTTTAAGCAATTGCTTTATTCTGGCCTCTCTTCTATAAAGCCCAGCTCTGTGGAGTGTATGGCTTAAAGTGGTCCTATGGACAGATACTCCAATCTCTGCTGTGGAGCTTTGCAGCTCCTTCAGGGTTATCTTGGGTCTCTTTGTTGCCTCTGATAAATGCCCTCCTTGCCTGGTCCGTGAGTTTTGGTGGGCGGCCCTCTCTTGGCAGGTGTGTTGTGTCAATTTTTTAATAATGGATTTAATGGTGCTCCGTGGGATGTTCAAAGTTTCTGATATTTTTTTTATAACCCAACCCTGATCTGTACTTCTCCACAACTTTGTCCCTGACCTGTTTGGAGAGCTCATTGGTCTTCATGGTGCCACTTTTTTGGTGGTGCCACTTGCTTAGTGGTGTTGCAGACTCTGGGGCCTTTCAGAACAGGTGTATATATACTGAGATCATGTGACAGATCATGTGACACTTAGATTGCACAAGTGGACTTTATTTAACTAGTTATGTGAGGGGTGAATATGCACGCACCCACCGCTTTTCTGTTTAGAATTATTTTACATTTCTTTAAACAAGTAATTTTTTTCATTTCACTTCACCAATTTGGACTATTTTGTGTATGTCCATTACATGAAATCCAAATAAAAATACATTTAAATTACAGGTTGTAATGCAACAAAATAGGAAAAACACAAAGACTTTTACATAGTACTGTAAATAGAAATATTGATTAAGTCAATCTCTACTCCACTTTTGACACAAGAAAGACTGACATGCAAATTATTAATATTAGCTCTCAGTGTACATACAAGGGCCATCCGTGCTGCCATGTTCTGAGCCAATTGCAATTTTCCTACTGCATGATTGTAGCGGGTTTACTAACATGTTAGTTCTAGTAGCTATGTTGTTGCCTTGACATTAGATAAAATGGTGACAATGATGTAGGCCGTGTGTATTTGTTAGGGGTTATGAAATTAAGGTTTGGCTTGGAAAGGTAATGTGTTGTGCACTGGAGTCAACAAGCGAAGAGAAAAGGTGAGAGGAGGAGAGTGCGTAGATGAAAGAAGGATTTATAAAACAATCTGGCTGCTATGAAAGTGAACTGTGATTGCGTGTGATCAGGGGTGTATTCATACTGCAAATTCTGTTGAAAAACATTTCTTAAATGGAAGCAAACTGAACGAAACAGGGATAAACATACCTGAATCTGTCCAATTGTCACGTTCTGACCTTAGTTATTTTATTGCGTCTTTGTTTTAGTATGGTCAGGGCGTGAGTTGGGTGGGTTGTCTATGTTAGTTTTTCTATGATTTGCTATTTCTGTGTTTGGCCTGGTATGGTTCTCAATCAGAGGCAGCTGTCAATCGTTGTTCCTGATTGAGAACCATATTTAGGTAGCCTGTTTTCTATTGTGTTTGTGGGTGATTATTTTCTGTTGTCTGTTGTGTGTCTGCACCAGCCAGAACTGTTTTCGGTCGTTTCTCTTTGTTATTTTATTATTTTCGTGTTCATTTAATAAATATGGACACATACCACGCTGCAAATTGGTCCGACCTCTCTTACTGCTCATCAGAGGAAGACGACGAACGTTACATCAATAGAAACTCTCGTTTGCAACTGTTGGACTAATGATTACACACTAGATCAGCTAGATGCAGGCAAGATTGTGCTGGGTGGTATTTCATGTGTCAATGTCTGTCACCTTGATTACTCAATGTCTCTTGACCCGTGCACCTACATTGGAAACTTTCATTCATAGGCTAGGTTGTAGCAACCTCATGATGGGTATAGGGAAAATGTTAGCACCGTGCAGTAGCCTAAACCTATTGATGTTACATTGAGCTGGGTGAATGGACTATGAATGACAGTCATCCAATATGCTGTAATAGAAATAAGGCCATGCTCATGAAAAAATAATCGTCCTCCTTCATCTTAAATGGCACCAACCGCCACTGTTACCGGTGAGCACTACTTTATTTAGTCTTCTGGGGCAACAAGTTAAGACTGAAGAGAAGTTCCATGTTTCGAACTATATTTGACAAACAAATTACCTACCAAATGTCGGGAATTATAATATGGCCTACCAAATGTTTTAAATTATAAGCAGAAACTTGTCTAAATTAGGGGTGAAAGTTGCTTGTAGTAAATTATAGTAAATTAATTATAGTAGGCTGAATTATTGTGGGGGATAAAACTGTGCAGGTAGAATACTTTTTGAAGTGGTTTGACAAACAGATAAAACATCATCACACAACACACATGACATGTGAAACTAAAACAACAGTAAACAGGATAAGATGCCTACATCCCACACTATCCCATCTTAGATCAGCCTATCCCAGGCATTTGTCCGGGTTTCTCATAACCGGGACACAAACTATTTTGGGTTATGGTAAACGGGATAGGTTTATTTGCACCAACTCAAAAACAGAATACTTCAGTATCCCGAATAATACCAGGATATTGGTTTGCATGTAAACATGGTCATAGACACATAGAATATGAAGCTGCAAGCGCAAAAATTGTTGCTATACCCAGGAGTTGGTCACAGATGCACCACACCTACCTGCAGGTGAAGAGCAGTATCTTGTTGCGGCTGCAACCACGGGCACACTTCACAATGCTCAACTTCCTGCTTTTGGTATGGAGGGCAGAGTCTGGCAGTTGGACCAATCTCACGCCATCACTCCTCTTGTAGTCCTGTAATGCATTCCTCCTGCACTCTAACACACACACAGTATGAAATTCAGGTGTTGAATGCAGTGTCCAGCCCCTGTCCAGTGAGGCTGTATTGATGTTCCCATCAGGACTGAGACAAACCCAGCAGCATCATGATGTTTAAATTAGCATGGTTTTACCCCCATTAATATGAATGTCTTAATGAGATGCACACTCATCACACCTTGTCCCCTTACTGACATACTTACAGACGGATAGATAACTCTTTCTTCTCCTCTCCGTTTCAGCTGGGACACACTTACCTACCACCCCTATCCTTCCTCTCTCTCTTTCTCTCACACATGCACATAGTTTCTTTCCACCCCTTCCTCTCCAGCATACGCTCATGTTGTTCCACATCCACTCAATGCCCCCCCCCCCCTCCCCACACACACACACACACACACACACTACACACACACAATGCAGTGTTGACTCACACATAAACAGCACAGAAGCAGACTGTCAGGCTATATCTCTGTTTAGTCTTAATACTCCAGTATTCTCCTCCTCAATAAAAGTGTATAAATGTATGGCCTAATAAGAGCCACATTATGGAAGAATACCTATACAAGTAGTATCAATAGTCTATAGCAAACATTATGTTCTTTCTAAATGGTGAATGCTGGCTGGGATCAGCGAGTTCACGTCAGACTCGTCTAGAAGCTTTAGAATGACTGTGTACTCTGAGTGTAACGTGTATGAATTTAGCCTATTTCCACCAACACATCAAGCGGAATAGACACATGAGAGCGGAGAGAGTTACGTCTAGCGCTTCAGCTCGATATACATAGTTTTACATAAAACGCACAGGTTCTTATCTTAATTGGCTTTAAAAAATGATGTTAGGAAAGTTTGCTGTAGAACCATCACAGAGATGGGCTCTAAGGTTTCTATATTCCTCACAGAAAGCTGTGCAGATTTTTTATTTTTTTTTACAGTTTAAACTTGACAAGCTAACTTGAAAGGTAACAGATTTAAACAGGTTATTATGATGTGTTGGTTTGTAGAAAATCACATCCACCATTCGACATTAGGCTACGCTAGCAGGGCGAGGAGAAAAGTTCAACAACAAACTGCTGAATCTCAATTAGCCTACAATCATAAAGTCTAAAATGCCCTGGTGACTGTCTCCCAAACTTACCTGAATAACGGACGATTAAGAGAGTAAAAATAATGTTGTAAATCCACATAGTTGCTGCAAAAGCTGTTCACGTTATAAACGATTATTGATATCCCAATAATAGTAACGGTGTTGTCTTTCGTTGACAAGGTCCAGACAGCGGGACGGAGGTACTGGGGTTGTTCACTCAGCTACAGCACAGATGCCTCTTAGTAGAAACACACTATGGATCTCTCTCTCTCTCCCTCTCCATCTCAGCGCTCTCCTCCCACTTTATTCCTCTACTACACTCACTCACTGTTTAACAACTCATGGTATACTGAGTGTACAAAACATTAGGAACACCTGCTCTTTCCATGACATAGACTGACCATGAGAAAGCTATGATCCCCTATTATTAACAAATGTTAAATCCACTTCAATCCGTGTAGATGAAGGGGAGGACACATGTTAAAGAATATGTTTTTTACTTTGAGAGATGGATCATGTACGTGTGCCATTCAGAAGGTACATTTGCAAGACAAAATATTTAAGTGCATTTGAATGGGGTATGGTAGTAGGTGAGTGTGTCAAGAAATGCAATACTGCTGGGTTTTTCACGCTCAACAATTTACCATGTGTATCAAGAACGGTTCACCACCCAAAGGACATCCAGCCAACTTGACACAACTGTGGGAAGCATTGGAGTCAACATGGGCAATTGTCCCTGTAGAGTTTATGCCCCGACGAATTGAGGCTGTTCTAAAGGGACAAAACGGGATGCAACTCAATATTAGGTAAAAGTGTTCCTAATGTTTTGTGCACTCAGTTAATATCTCAGTGAAAAAGTGATGAGGAAAATCATTAGGTATTGATTAGTGGAACTGTTCCCCTGATGACAGCATCAGACCCATGAGTGTCAGGAGTTATCTCAGCTTTTACAAACAGCCCTGTCTTCATGGAGGACACACAGCATCCTAAACCTCCGCTCCTCCATATCTCCTGGGACATGGGGAATCTCATCACGTCATCACCCCCTCATCATGTCATCGCCCCTAAATACACACACACACACACACACACACACACACACACACACACACACACACACACACACACACACACACACACACACACACACACACACACACACACACACACACACGTAAGTACTGTAGCAGCAGATGTGTTGGGATCATTCAGATGTTATGGTTTGCAGAAATCTCCATTAGTCCTCTATAACGATCTGATATAGAAGTGTTTGTGTGTGTGTTTTGAAATTAGACTAAGATTAGAGTTCTAAACTCAGCAAAAAAAATAAACGTCCTCTCACTGTCAACTGGTTTATTTTCAGCAAACTGAACATGTGTAAATATTTGTATGAACATAACAAGATTCAACAACTGAGACAAACCGAACAAGTTCCACAGACATGTGACTAACAGAAATTGAATAATGTGTCCCTGAACAAAGGGGGGGTCAAAATCAAAAGTAACAGTCAGTATCTGGTGTGGCCACCAGCTGCATTAAGTACTGCAGTGCATCTTCTCCTCATGGACTGCACCAGATTTGCCAGTTCTTGCTGTGAGATGTTACCCCACTCTTCCACCAAGGCACCTGCAATTTCCCAGACATTTCTGGGGTGGAATGGCCCTAGCCCTCACCCTCCGATCCAACAGGTCCAAGACGTGCTCAATGGGATTGAGATCTGGGCTCTTCGCTGGCAATGTCAGAACAGTCACATCCCTGACTAGCAGGAAATCATGCACAGAACAAGCAGCATGGCTGGTGGCATTGTCAAACTGCTGGAGGGTCATGCCAGGATGAGCCTGCAATAAGGGTACATGAGGGAGGAAGATATCTTCCCTGTAACGCACAGAGTTGAGATTGCCTGCAATGACAACAAGCTCAGTCCGATGATGCTGTGACACACCACCCCAAACCATGACGGACCCTCCATCTACAAATCGAACCCAGCTCCAGAGTACAGGCCTCGGTGTAACGCTTATTCATTTGACGATAAATGTGAATACGACCATCACCCCCGGTTAGACAAAACCGCGACTCGTCAGTGAAGAGCACTTTTTGCCAGTCCTGTCTAGTCCAGCGACGGCGGATTTGTGCCCATAGGCGATGTTGTTGCCAATGATGTCTGGTGAGGACCTGCCTTACAACAGGCCTACAAGCCCTCAGTCCAGCCTCTCTCAGCTTATTGCAGACAGTCTGAGCACTGATGGAGGGATTGTGCGTTCCTGGTGTAACTTGGGCAGTTGTTGTTGCCATCCTGTCTCGCAGGTGTGATGTTCGGATGTACCGGTCCTGTGCAGGTGTTGTTACACGTGGCCTGCCACTGCGAGGACGATCAGCTGTCCGTCCTGTCTCCCTGTAGCGCTGTCTTAGGCGTCTCACAGTATGGACATTGCAATTTATTGGCCTGGCCACATTTGCAGTCCCCATGCCGCCTTGCAGCATATCTATGGCACGTTCACGCAGATGAGCAGGGACCCTGGGCATCTTTCTTTTGGTGTTTTTCAGAGTCAGTAGAAAGGCCTCTTTAGTGTCCTAAGTTTTCTTAACTGTGACCTTAATTGCCTGCCGTCTGTAAGCTGTTAGTGTCTTAACGACCGTTCCACAGGTGCATGTTCATAAATTGTTTATGGTTCATTGAACAAGCATGGGAAACAGTGTTTAAACCCTTTACAATGAAGATCTGTGAAGTAATTTGGATTTTTACAAATTATCGTTGAAAGACAGGGTCCTGAAAATGGGATATTTCTTTTTTTGCTGAGTTTAGTAGCTAGCTCACTGTTACATACAACTGGAACCATTTAAGACTGAATAGAGGCATGAGTTGTTTGGACATTGGGTTTTACTTGCCATTGCCTTGTCTGAAATTGTAAATCATGAAAACTGTGAAAAAGGTAATAAATATATACAGTTGAAGTCGGAAGTTTACATACCCCTTAGCCAAATACAGTGCCTTGAGAAAGTATTCGGCCCCCTTGAACTTTGCGACCTTTTGCCACATTTCAGGCTTCAAACATAAAGATATAAAACTGTTTTTTTTTTGTGAAGAATCAACAAGTGGGACACAATCATGAAGTGGAACGACATTTATTGGATATTTCAAACTTTTTTAACAAATCAAAAACTGAAAAATTGGGCGTGCAAAATTATTCAGCCCCTTTACTTTCAGAGCAGCAAACTCTCTCCAGAAGTTCAGTGAGGATCTCTGAATGATCCAATGTTGACCTAAATGACTAATGATGATGAATACAATCCACCTGTGTGTAATCAAGTCTCCGTATAAATGCACCTGCACTGTGATAGTCTCAGAGGTCCGTTAAAAGCGCAGAGAGCATCATGAAGAACAAGGAACACACCAGGCAGGTCCAAGATACTGTTGTGAAGAAGTTTAAAGCTGGATTTGGATACAAAAAGATTTCCCAAGCTTTAAACATCCCAAGGAGCACTGTGCAAGCGATAATATTGAAATGGAAGGAGTATCAGACCACTGCAAATCTACCAAGACCTGGCCATCCCTCTAAACTTTCAGCTCATACAAGGAGAAGACTGATCAGAGATGCAGCCAAGAGGCCCATGATCACTCTGGATGAACTGCAGAGATCTACAGCTGAGGTGGGAGACTCTGTCCATAGGACAACAATCAGTCGTATATTGCACAAATCTGGCCTTTATGGAAGAGTGGCAAGAAGAAAGCCATTTCTTAAAGATATCCATAAAAAGTGCAGTTTAAAGTTTGCCACAAGCCACCTGGGAGACACACCAAACATGTGGAAGAAGGTGCTCTGGTCAGATGAAACCAAAATTGAACTTTTTGGCAACAATGCAAAACATTATGTTTGGCGTAAAAGCAACACAGCTCATCACTCTGAACACACCATCCCCACTGTCAAACATGGTGGTGGCAGCATCATGGTTTGGGCCAGCTTTTCTTCAGCAGGGACAGGGAAGACGGTTAAAATTGATGGGAAGATGGATGGAGCCAAATACAGGACCATTCTGGAAGAAAACCTGATGGAGTCTGCAAAAGACCTGAGACTGGGACAGAGATTTGTCTTCCAACAAGACAATGATCCAAAACATAAAGCAAAATCTACAATGGAATGGTTTAAAAATAAACATATCCAGGTGTTAGAATGACCAAGTCAAAGTCCAGACCTGAATCCAATCGAGAATCTGTAGAAAGAACTGAAAACTGCTGTTCACAAATGCTCTCCATCCAACCTCACTGAGCTCAAGCTGTTTTGCAAGGAGGAATGGGAAAAAATGTCAGTCTCTCGATGTGCAAAACTGATAGAGACATACCCCAAGCGACTTACAGCTGTAATCGCAGCAAAAGGTGGCGCTACAAAGTATTAACTTAAGGGGGCTGAATAATTTTGCACGCCCAATTTTTCAGTTTTTGATTTGTTAAAAAAGTTTGAAATATCCAATAAATGTCGTTCCACTTCATGATTGTGTCCCACTTGTTGTTGATTCTTCACAAAAAAATACAGTTTTATATCTTTATGTTTGAAGCCTGAAATGTGGCAAAAGGTCGCAAAGTTCAAGGGGGCCGAATACTTTCGCAAGGCACTGTATATTTAACTTTTCACAATTCCTGACATTTAATCCTAGTAAGAATTCCATGTGTTAGGCCAGTTAGGATCACCACTTTATTTTAATAATGTGAAATGTCAGAATAATCTATTTCAACTTTTATTTCTTACATCACATTCCCAGCCGGTCAGATGTTTGCATACACTCAATTAGTAATTAGTAGCTTTGCCTTTAAATTGTTGTACTTGGGTCAAACGTTTCGGGTAGCCTTCCACAAACTTCCTACAATAAGTTGGGTGAATATTGGCCCATTCCTCCTGGCAGAGCTGGTGTAATTGAGTCAGATTTGTAGGCCTCCTTGCTCGCACACGCGTTTTCAGATCTGCCCACACATTTTCTATGGGATTGAGGTCATGGCTTTGTGATGGCCACTCCAATACCTTGACTTTGTTGTCCTTGAGCCATTTTGCCACAACTTTGGAAGTATGCTTGGGGTCAATGTCCATTTGGAAGACCCATTTGTGACCAAGCTTTAACTTCCTGACTGATGTCTTGAGATGCTTCAATATATCCACATAATTTTCCATCCTCATGATGAAATCTATTTTGTAAAGTGCACCAGTCCCTCCTGCAGCAAAGCACCCCTACAACATGATACTGCCACTCCCGTGCTTCACAGTTGGGATGGTGCTCTTCGGCTTGCAAGCCTCCCCGTTTTCCTCCAAACATAACGATGGTCATTATGGCCAAACAGTTCTATTTTTGTTTCATCAGACCAAAGGACAGTTCTTCAAAAAGTACGATCTTTGTCCCCATGTGCAGTTGCAAACCGTAGTCTCGCTTTTTTATGGTGTTTTTTTGAGCAGTGGCTTTTTCCTTGCTGAGCGGCCTTTCAGGTTATGTCGATATAGGACTCGTTTTACTGTGGATATAGATACTTTTGTACCTGTTTCCTCCAGCATCTTCACAAGGTCCTTTGCTGTTGCTCTGGGATTGATTTGCACTTTTCGCACCAAAGTACGTTCATCTCTAGGAGACAGAACGCATCTCCTTCCTGAGTGGCATGATGTCAAGCAAAGAGGCACTGATTTTGAAGGTAGGCCTTGAAATACATCCACAGGTGCACCTCCAATTGACTCAAATGATGTCAATTAGCCTACCATAAGCTTCTAAAGCCATGACATAATTTTCTGGAGTTTTCCAAGCTGTTTAAAGGCACAGTCAACTTAGTGTATTTAAACTTCTGATTGTATTAAGTGAAATAATCTGTTGTAAACAATTGTTGGAAAAAAACGACTTGTGTCATGTACAAAGTAGATGTCCTAACCGACTTGCCAAAACTATAGTTTGTTAACAAGACATTTGTGGAGTGGTTGAAAAACGAGTTTTAATGACTTCAACCTAAGTGTATGTAAACGTATTATTTTTATTTCTACTTTGCACATTTTTCCACTGCAAATCTACCATTTCAGTGTTTTACTTGCTATATTGTATTTACTTTGCCACCATTACCTTTTTTTTGCCTTTACCTCCCTTATCTCACCTCATTTGCTCACATCGTATGTAGACTTGTTTCTACTGTATTATTGACTATATGTTTGTTTTACTCCACGTGTAACTCTGTGTCAAACTGCTTTGCTTTATCTTGGCCAGGTCGCAATTGTAAAGGAGAACTTGTTCTCAAATTGCCTGCCTGGTTAAATAAAGGTGAAATAAATAAATAAATAAAAAACTTCTGACTTCAACTGTGCAGTAGGCCCATATTAAAAAACAGCTCCTCAACCTGCACTTTGTAAGCCTCCAGTTCAACCTACCACATTTGCAAGTTAAAAAGGGTGCAGGCACATTCTTAAAATGTTGGTTTGGAACTGGGCATCACTGGTGTAGAGGGGGTAGGGGGTAATAGGATAGATGGGGTAATTTGATTTCCTCCAAATTTGCCAGGCACCAGGGTAGTGTGTGTGTTTGGTTGGTGTGTGCACACGTAAAGGTTGTGTTTCATCTGCTACAAATTTCCTATACTTTTTTATTTATTTTACCTGTAATTTACCAGGTAAGTCCACTGAGAACACATTCTCATTTACTGCAATGACCTGGGGAATACCTCAAGCTGACCTTTACCCCTTCTCCCTCCCTCCTCCCTCTCTCTCTCTTCCTTGAGCCCTCTTTCTCTCTTCTTCACATCATCTTTTCTCTTCTCTCTCATCAGACATAGTGACCCAACTTGCCTGTGGAGAAAGGAAAGGAAGGAGGCAGATGGGGAGTGAGGGAGCAAGAGAAGAGGGGAGAGAGTCTTACAAATATTAGAATCAACTATTAAAGACTACCAGAACCCACTGGATTCTCCAATTACTTTGAATGAGCTACAGGACAAAATAAAAACCCTCCAACCCAAAAAGGCATGTGGTGTTGATGGTATTCTCAGACATGCAGACAACAAATTCCAATTGGCTATACTAAAACTCTTTAACATCATCCTTAGCTCTGGCATCTTCCCCAATATTTGGAACCAAGGACTGATCACCCCAATCCACAAAAGTGGAGACAAATTTGACCCCAATAACTACCGTGGGATATGCATCAACAGCAACCTTGGGAAAATCCTCTGCATTATCATTAACAGCAGACTCGTACATTTCCTCAATGAAAACAATGTACTGAGCAAATGTCAAATTGGCTTTATACCAAATTACCGTACAACAGACCATGTATTCACCCTGCACACCCTTATTGACAAACAAACAAACCAAAACAAAGGCAAAGTCTTCTCATGCTTTGTTGATTTCAAAAAGCCTTCGTCTCAATTTGGCATGAGGGTCTGCTATACAAATTGATGGAAAGTGGTGTTGGGGATAAAACATACGACATTATAAAATCCATGTACACAAACAACAAGTGTGTGGTTAAAATAGGCAAAAACACACAAATTTCTTCCCACAGGACCGTGGGGTGAGACAGGGATGCAGCTTAAACCCCACCCTCTTCAACATTTATATCAATGAATTGGCGCGGGCACTAGAAAAGTCTGTAGCACCCAGCCTCACCCTACCAGAATCTGAAGTCAAATGTCTACTGTTTGCTGATGATCTGGTGCTTCTGTCACCAACCAAGGAGGGCCTACAGCACCACCTAGATATTCTGCACAGATTCTTCCAGACCTGGGCCCTGACAGTAAATCTCAGTAAGATCAAAATAATGGTGTTCCAAAAAAGGTAGTCGCTAGGACCACAAATACAAATTCCATCTAGACACCGTTGCCCTAGAGCACACAAAAACTATACATACCTTGGCCTAAACACCAGCGCCACAGGTAACTTCCATAAAGTTGTGAACGATCTGAGAGACAAGGCAAGAAGGGCATTCTATGCCATCAAAAGGAACATAAAATTCAACATACCAATTAGGATCTGGCTAAAAATACTTGAATCAGTCATAGAACCCATTGCCCTTTATGGTTGTGAGGTCTGGGGTCCGCTCACCAACCAAGAATTCACAAAATGTGACAAACACCAAATTGAGACTCTGCATGCAGAATTCTGCAAAAATATCCTCTCCGTGTACAACGTCGAACACCAAATCATGCATGCAGAGCAGAATTAGGCCGACACCCACTAATTATCAAAATCCAGAAAATAGAAAATTCTACAACCACCTAAAAGGAAGCGATTCCCAAACCTTCCATAACAAAGCCATCACCTACAGAGAGATGAACCTGGAGAAGAGTCCCCTAAGCAAGCTGGTCCTGGGGCTTTGTTCACAAACACAAACACACCCAACAGAGCCCCAGGACAGCAGCACAATTAGACCCAACCAAATCATGAAAACTTTACACACTGGAAAGAATTAACAAAAAAACCGAGCAAACTAGAATGCTATTTGGTCCTAAACAGAGAGTAGAATACCTGACCACTGTGACTGACCGAAACTTAAGGAAAGCTTTGACTATGTACAGACTCAGTGAGCATAGCCTTGCTATTGAGAAAGGCCGCCGTAGGCAGACCTGGCTCTCAAGAGAATGTGCACACTGCCTACAAAATGAGGTGGAAACTGAGCTGCACTTCTTAACCTCCTGCCAAATGTATGATCATATCAGAGACATATATTTCCCTCAGATTACACAGATCCACAAAGAATTTGAAAACAAACCCAATTTTGATAAACTCCCATATCTACTGGGTGAAATTCCACAGTGTGCAATCACAGCAGCAATATTTGTGACCTGTTGCCACAAGAAAAGGGCAAGCAGTGAAGAACGAACATCATTGTAAATACAACCCATATTTATACTTATTTATTTTCCCTTGTGTACTTTTGTACATTGTTACAACACTGTATATATACATAATATGACATTTGTAATGTCTTTATTCTTTTGAAACTTCTGTATATGTAATGTCTACTGTTAATTTTTTATTTTTTATTTCACTTTTGTATATTATCTACCTCACTTGCTTTGGCAATGTTAACACATGTTTCCCATGCCAATAAAGCCCCCTGAATTAAATTGATTAGGCTAGTGGCCAATACTGAAAAAGGGCTTTAATTTTTTAGATACCCATACCCAAGGTAGAACAAAACACAACCATGTTTTTTCACATCTCTAATATCTCTCATTTATGAAATGGATGGTTGTGAAAAAGTTAATGTAGCCCAATATTACAAGCTCTGATATTGCTAAAATTGTAAATACAAGTAGTTAGTTCACTACATACACAAATAAACAGTATTGGGATATCTTAATGCATCTTGGAAATGTATACCTGTAAACACATATGCAGAAATATCAAATAGGAATATTTCTGATGAATGTAAGATAACTCATTTTGGTAGCTGATTAATAGAAAACTCAAATGTGCAGTTATTCAGTGTAGTATGGTCCTGCCTGACAAAAATGTGTACAGATAAACATGTTTTTTTTTACATTGTGGCTATTGTAGTCTAATAGGTTCTCAGGAAAACAAGTGGGCTCAGACAGTAAAAATTGACATTTATTTTCAGTCAAAGGTTGCTCTTTGGATTTTATACGGAACAAAAATATAAATGCAACAGGCAACAATTTCATTTAAGGAAATCAGTCAATTTAAATCAATTCATTAGGCCCTAATCTATGGATTTCACATGACTGGGCAGGAGTGGCACAGGCCCACCCACTGGGGAGGCAGGACCGGCCAATTAGAATGAGTTTTTCATCACAAAATATTTTTTTAATAACAGACAGAAATACTCCTCAGCACTACTCAGCTGTATAACGTTTTGAGGACCTGGGGGACCAATGCCAAATATTTTCTGTATCCCGAGGGGGAAAAGGTGTTGTCGTGCCCTCTTCACAACTGTCTTGGTGTGTTTGGACCTTGATAGTTCATTGTTGATGTGGACCCGCTCCACTATCTCCCTGTCGATGTTAATTGGTTTATTTTCCTATAGTCCACTATCAGCTCCTTTGTCTTGCTCACATTGAAGGAGAGGTTGTTGTCCTAGAACCACACTACTAGGTCTCTGACCACCTGCCTATAAGCTGTCTCATCGTTGTCTGTGATCAGGCCTACCGCTGTTGCAAACTTAATGATGGTGTTGGAGTCGTGCTTGGCCACACAGTCGTGGATGAACAGGGAGTACAAGAGGGGACAAAGCACACACCCCTGAGGGGCCCCAGTGTTGTGAATCAGCGTGGCAGATGTGTTTTTGCCTACCCTTACCACCAGGGGGCGGCCCGTCAGGAAGTCCAGGATCAAGTTGCAGAGGGAGGTGTTTAGTTCCAGGCTCCTTAGTTTAGTGATGAGCTTTATTGGCACTATGGTGTTGAACGCTGAGCTGTAGTCATTGAACAGCATTCTCACTTAGGTGTTCCTTTTGTCCTGGTGGAAAAAGGCAGTGTGGAGTGCGATTGAGATTGCGTCATCTGTGGATCTGTTGGGGTGGTATGCGAATTGGAGTGGGTATAGGGTTTCCGGCATGATGGTGCTGATGTGAGCCATGACCAGCCGGTGCGGTAATCATTTATGCAGGTTACCTTCGCTTTCTTGGGCACAGGGACTATGGCAATCTGTTTGAAACATGTAGGTATTATAGCCTGTCAGGGAGAGGTTGAAAATGTCAGTGAAGACACTTGCCAGTTGGACCACGCATGCTTTCAGTACACGTCCAGGTAATCTGTCTGGCCCCGCGGCTTTGTGAATGTTGACCTGCTTAACAGTCTTGCTCACATTGGCTATGGAGAGTGTGATCACACAGTCGTCCGCAACAGCTGGTGATCTCATGCATGCTTCAGTGTTGCTTGCTTCAAAAAGCGAGCATAAAAAGGCATTTTGCTCGTCTGGTAGGCTCGCATCACTGGGCAGCTCACGGCTGCGTTTCCCTTTGTAGTCCGTTATAAGTCGTGCCACATCTGACGAGAGTCAGAGCCGGTGTAGTAGGATTCAATCTTAGTCCTGTATTGGGGCCTTGCCTGTTTGATGGTTCGTCTGAGGGCATAGCAGGATTTCTTGTAGGCATCCAGATTAGTTTCCCGCTCCTTGAAAGCGGCAGCTCTAGCCTTTAGCTCGGTGCGGATGTTGCCTGTAATCGATGGCTTAAGGTTTGGAAATGTACGTAAGGTGACTGTGAGGAAGACAACGTCGATGCACTTATTGATGAAGCCGGTGACTGAGGGAGCATAAACCTCAATGACATTGGATGAATCCCGTAACATATTCCAGTCTGTGCTTGCAAAAAGTCCTGTAGCCTAGCATACGTGTAATCTGACCACGGCACACCTGTTAACAAGGAACACCTGTTAATTGAAATGCGTTGGTTGAGACAATGCCAAGAGTGTGCAAAGCTGTCATCAAGGCAAAGGTTGTCTACTTTGAAGAATCTCAAACATAAAATATATTTAGATTTGTTTAACACTTTTTTGGTTACTACATGATTAGATATGCGTTATTATTCTACAATATAGAAGATCGTACAAATAAAGGTGTGTCGAAACTTTTGACTGGTACTGTACATGCTTTTAATCAAAGACATCTTTCAGATTTGTGTACTCTAATTATGACCTGTACGCAATACCATTTTTGTGTAATTCAACTATGTTTGGAATCCAATAGGCCTGCCATAATTACACTCAAACACCATTGTCTGGATACAGAAAAAGCAGCAGACTGCATGGTATGGCAACACAAAGTATTTCAAGTCACAAGCCTCTGAGGATCAATGAGGAAACTCAGAGGCTACAACGAAAGGAAAGAGAACCCTGGACACCCTCTCCCTAGCTCTACAACTTGCCCCTACTGTGGGATAAATTGTGCCTCCAGGATTGGGCTCTTAATAAGTTATCCTTTTGTGACTAGGGGGCAGTATTTTCATTTTTGGAAAAATAACGTTCCCGTAGTAAACGGGATATTTTGTCAGGACAAGATGCTAGAATATGCATATAATTGACAGCTTAGGATAGAAAACACCCTAAAGTTTCCAAAAGTGTAAAAACTATGGTCTGTGAATACAACAGAACTGATGTTGCAGGCGAAAGCCTGAGAAAAATTCAATCCGGAAGTGCCTCATGTTTTGAAAGCTCTGCGTTCCAATGCGTCCCTATTGAGCAGTGAATGGGCTATCAACCAGATTACTCTTTCTCCGTATTCCCGAAGGTGTCTACAGCATTGTGACATAGTTTTACGCATTCATGTTGAAGAATACCCGTAAGCGGCTACATTGCACAAGTGGTCACCTGATGGCTCCCAGAGTGACTCTCGAGTAAAATACAGAGGTAGCCATTATTCCAATCGGTCCTACTGAAAAACGAATTGTCCCAGCAGATATATTATCTAATAGATATTTGAAAAACACCTTGAGGATTGATTATAAACAACGTTTGCCATGTTTCTGTCGATATTACTATATCGTGACTGCAATTTCCGGTCGATTTATCAGCCAAACATGAAAAACAAATTATTTTGCCTACAAAAATAATATTTTTGGAAAAAAGGAACATTTGCTATCTAACTAGGAGTCTCGTGAGGGAAAACATCCGAAGCTCATCAAAGGTAAACGATTTAATTTTATTGCTTTTCTGTTTTCCGTGACCAAGTTACCTGCTGCTAGCTGGACAAAATGCAATGCTAGGCTATCGATAAATTTACACAAATGCTTGTCTAGCTTTGATTGTAAAGCATATTTTGAAAATCTAAGATGACAGGGTGATTAACAAAAGGCTAAGCTGTGTCTCAATATATTTCATTTGTGATTTGAATAGGAATATTATCTAGGAATATTTATGGCCGTTGCGTTATGCTAATTAGTGTCAGTTGATGATTACGCTCCCTCATGCGGGATGGGTAGTCACACCTCCATATTACTTACAACTAAGCTTTGATTTATTGCTAGTCCAAAGCGGCTGCCAGAAACCAACACAGAACCCTCACAGGTTCTGTCACTCTCCTCATCTCCTGCTGGACCTGCCCCAAACCGGAATCCTAGCCAACTACCAACAGTGAATAAAGGCCAAATAATCATCCTACCGACTGCCATCAGAAAGTATTTACACTCCTTGACTTCCACATCTTGTTTTGTTACAGCCAGAATTGAAAATGGATCAAATGTATTTGTTTTTCTTACCTATCGATACACAATACATAATAATGACAAAGTGAAAACATGTTTGTAGAAAATTTGGCAAATATATTGAAAAGGAAATACATAAGTATTCACACACCTGGGTCAATACATGTTAAAATCACCTTTAGCAGTGATTACAGAGTATTTCTGGGTAAGTCTCTAAGAGCTTTGCACGCCTGAATTGTACAATATTTGCACATTATTTATTTTTTTTAATAAAAATTCTGTAAGCTCTGTCAAATTGGTTGTTGATCATTGCTACACAGCCATTTTCAAGTCTTGCCATAGATTTTCAAGCTAATTTAAGTCAAAACTGTAAATAGGCCACTCAGAAACATTCAATATCATCCTGGTAAGCAACTGTAGTATAGGACCTCAGACTCGGGCGAAGTTTTACCTTCCAACAGGACAATGTCCCTAAGCACACAGCCAAGGCAATGCAGGAGTGGCTTCAGGACAAGTCTCTGAATGTCTTTGAGTGGGATTCAGAGCCCTGACTTGAACCTGATCAAACATCTCTGAGAAGACCTGAAAACAGCTTTGCAGCGACGCTCCCCATCCAACCTGACATAGCTTGAGAGGATCTGCTGAGAATAATGGGGAGAAGGTCCCCAAATACAGGTGTGCCAAGCTTATAGAGTCATACCCAAGAAGACTTGAGGCTGTAATCGCTGCCAAAGGTGCTTCAACAAAGTACTGAGTAAAGGGTCTGAATACCTATGTAAATGCGATTTAATTTGAATTATTTTGCAAAAATGTCTAAAAACCCATTTTTACTAAACCATTATGGGGTATTGTGTGTAGATTGATGAGGGGAAAACACAATTTAATCAATCAATAAGGCTATAACATAACAAAATGTGGAAAAAGTCAAAGGGTCTGAATACTTTCTGAATGCTCTGTAAAGGAATATGTAGGACTGCATTACTTTTTGCCACATTTGATATAAAAAAAACACTTAGGTCAATTAGGTGTTGAAAATATGTGAGGGCAGATGTGTTTGTGACAGTCCTTTCACGGACTCTGCTTCACTACCAGACAACCAACCATTCTACCACTGGATTATCCCCTACATCATTAAGGCCTATATAACACTCCAGTTAGTCAATGAGGTTCAAGTGCCTGAAATGGAATCTTCCCTTGTCGCTGCAAAAGTCATCAACGCAAGTCTTTTTTTCACCTTTTTCCCCCAATTGGTAGTTACAGTCTTGTCCCATCGCTGCAACTCTCGTACGGACACGGGAGTCGAAGGTAAAGAGCCTTGCTCCCCCAAAACATGGCCCTGCCACACCGCACTGCTCACTTAACTCAGAAGCCAGCTGCACCAATGTGTCTAACCTTCACCAGATATGAGCTGGTGAAGGGAAGCCTACCATGAATTTTATGGTGATTTCAAGACAACTGGGACCTCGTAAAAATACGAGGTCAAATCATGACGTCTGTGAACTTCAGGTAGGAAAGTCAGAGCTCTCGAAAGAGGCCCAAGTTCCCGAGCTGGAATTCCAAGTTAGATGACTGTTCAAAAAATTATCCCAGTAGGAGGTTGTTTCTTTATGAGTTCCCAGTTATCTTGAACGCACTGAAATCTAAAGTCAGAGATTCCCGAGTTCCCAGTTCAAAGTTCCCAGTTGTTTTGAAAGCAGCATTAATGTTCAGAGGGAGACGGAAGGGTATTCCCTTTGACCAGCCCGCCGTCCTGTGATAGATGGAGCCCCATCTGTGCAAAAGCCCACCAGTCGATCCCATGTGGAATCCCATGTGGAATCTGTTTTTCGTCAATTTAGGCAGACAGCACACTGAACATCCCATCCCATATGCCGTTTTATGCTCAGGAATCGTGAGACAGAAAAATATGTCCTTGTGAATAGCATCCCCTGACACGTATAGTGAACATAAGTCAATGCGTGGGCATCTTGGCCTTCACAGCTAACGTCCATTTGGAGAGCCTAAACTGTGGAGTTTGAGTAGTTCAGCCAGTGTTTTTGTTGTTTAACAGTGTTATCTGACAAAGGTATTGTTGTAAGTTTCTGTGCCTCTGCCTCCCCACACATTGTTTTCACCATATCAATTGCGGACGGTAGTATCAGCGTCCCTACAATAGTGTGTGGTTTCATAGCGTTGCGGGCTTAGCCATTCACGGTGGGAATGATTCAAGTGCAAAGGTCAAGTGCAGCCTTTTCCCATGATCTAAGGGCGCTCTCTGGTTGAATTTTATCCTTGAGATTTTAATGATTTTTTTATTTTTAAGGTTAAGCACATTACAATGATTTTGAGATACAAAGACAATATTACAATATTTCTGTATTTGTATATATATATTTTTTTCAGGGTTTTGGAAATTCTGTGACCCCATTTTCATATCAGCCAACCCCACATGGGGTCGTCACCCCTAGATTGGGAACTGCTGGTTTAGGGGTGCGTCACAATATTTATAAATGTAACCAATTTTGAAGCAAAATATTTCATAAAAAGGAGGCATTAGACCTGAAGAAAACAAATTAAAAAAATGTGTAGGCCTTGCCACTAGCCTAGACTGGGTGATTCTGAAGGACGAGGGGTTTGGGGAGTGGGGTCTCAGATATGTGCCTCTAATCGGGGGTAAAGGAAATAAAAACATCCTTTTACAAACATATTCCTGTGTCCTGCTGTGTGTGTGTGTGTGTGTTTGGCGTAAACACAGACACAGTGTCAGACGATCCTGCTGTAAACAAACACACACATCCTGTCAGACCACCACTGCTAATTAAAACGTGCTGACAGGCACAGTCCACACACACACACACACACACACACACTCTTGCTACATAAACATGGTGTGTTGTTCTGTAGCTAACTATAAATTAAACTACTAAATTTTGATGTTGCAATCATTATATACATTGTCAAACCTCCTTCCAGTCTGTAAACCAAGGCCTTTAGACTTTTAACTGTTGCCAGACACACACACACTCCCTAATGATATACAGCAGCTCCTTTTCAATCCACCAGATACACACACACACATACGTGCATGTACAGACACACACGCAGACAGGGGCGTCATGAACCCATTATTTTAGAGGGGGCACAAAGTACTTGAGGATGGAACAGTTTTATCATTATGACAAATTCAGTCAAAAATATATTTTTCTGCAAAGGTCAGTGGTTCCCAAACTCGGAATTGAAATAGGGTCCCTTGAGAAAAACTATAATCTAATCAAACAAAGTAAAAACGTGTTTCTCTCAAATGGGTATAGAATACAACCTTTTAGTTTAGCCTGCGAGACCTAAAACTGAGAGAAAATGAAAAAACATTTCGAAGTGGGATCTCCTGCATTTTCTAGTGTCAATTTGGTGTTGTGTTCAGAAACAGTTTGGGAACCTCCTTGCATAGGTTATCTAAGCATACCTCTTTACCTGTTAAATAGTCCTTTTAGTGAGGATGTCATTCTGACTGTTCTGTTCTGTAAATCAAATTCTATTCTATTCTGACTGTAAATCAAACAATCTGCATTAACATTTGATTGATTTATTGAACTGGGCAAGTCAGTTAAGAACAAATGACAGATTTTTACCTTGTCAGCTTGGAGATTTGATCTTGCAACCTTTCGGTTACAAGTCCAACACTCTAACCACTAGGCTAACAAGGCTAAGGAATTAAAACGATGAAGGGAAAAGGAAACCGCACACTGCTCTTGATAGTATCACTGATCTTCAATAAGGTTACGTATCGGCCTCAAGGCCTTCGTCAGAGCTTAATATCAAATCAAAATTACAATACAGGACATGGGATCATAACCCACATCATCAATACAGGCACATATCATGGCATCATAATTAATACACAAATATTATGAATATTATCATAAGGAGTCAGATTACATTTAAACCAAGTATTTTTCTGCATATCTAAGCATACCTCTTGAGCAGTCTGTATCCTCCTGACTGATGGTTCTTTTTTAAATAAACTAAATATGCATCTCTGCTAAAAATCTGTGTAAAAGATTGAAAGAAATGTGAGTATTATTCAGTACATTTAGTAATTACTTGCTTTTCTAAAGTAGGCATGCCAGCTAAGGTAGTTAGACAAGCTACTCTAACTTGACTGAATGGCTGAAATGGCTTGGTAGCTAGTTGTGAGGTTGGGAGAATGGGAACCTTTCCAGCTGGCAAGCTATAGCCAACTTCATAAAATTATTATGTGGCTAGTATTGCAGAGAAACAAAACTTTTTTTGTGGTATTTATTCCCTTCATCGGCAGCTAAAATCAAGTCAACACTGTCTGCATGCACTAGAGTGTCTAGAATCCTGACTAACTTATCTCAGGGTGCACCTTGGAAGGAACCACTTACTAGGGAGAATAGGGAGAGGTACTCTTTGCCTGATCCAGTCGGTGTGCCACCTCTGCAAAATAACGCTGACAGATCATTCTTAAATAATTATGATAAAACATGGGCTTAAAAAGAAGTTAAGTAATTCATTTAATATCTGAAGAATTCAAATACAGGACACATCTGAGGGGGCATACCCTTGTGCCCCCTATGGGCATGACGCATCTGCACACACCCAAAAACAAACCTTATCAGTTATTCAGTGTCTGTCCTTTGTCACCAGTGTTTATAACTGTTGATGTGAAACAATCCCCGAGTAGAATACCCTATCCTTTTGTATATCCCACTAACCATAACGGTTTAACTCACACATCCTTTGCCATTCTATACATATGTCACACACAGAGAGAATAGACCACGTTTTACATACAAGACACAAGACCATTCCACGTTAAGAGGAAAGAAATAGAGTTGCTTCACTATTGTTGTGCCAGCTGATAAAGGTGTTATACCTGCAGTATCCTCTGGCCTTTTGTGACTAATGACTGGGATGACTGTTATCAATATAACACCGCCTCATGTTCATTTCACCATGGCCTGTTGTAATGAGTATGTATCATCACCATCCATACATCTGGGACAACGAACTTGTGTTGTCTGGTGGCCATAGTTAATTCACCCTGTGGATAGGGTGGAGAGAACGTTTTCTGGGCAAGCAGTTTTTTTTTACCACGTGCGCGTGTATTTGTGTCAGAACTGATATTTGTAATTAGCCTGTTGATGGTAAACATTATGCACGCTATGCCAAACAGGGTTCAGGTGGGGTCACGCACACACACAGTGCAACCCTCTGCAATGCCCCTGTGTGTGTGTCCGTATGAGATTGATTACCCTCTGAAGAAGCGGGGACCCGGCAGCTGGGAATGATCTACTACACATGCTGGCACCCCCCTCTACAAAATTAATCTCTGTTCAGTCTCCTGTGTGTGTGTGTGTGTGTGTGTGTGTGTGTGTGTGTGTGTGTGTGTGTGTGTGTGTGTGGTGGGCGTCTAAGGGGACTTTACAGGGCGGTAGCCAGAGGCAGAGTGCTAAACTCTGATGGCTGCCATGTACCTTAAACCACCAACAGATTACTCATTACAGTGTCAAATACTTTATTTGAATCCACCACACACACATGCACGCACACACATTTGTTTTACTATCCTTGTGGGGACCAAGCAATTGATTCCTATTCAAAATCCTATTTTCCCTAACCCTACTTCTAACTCTAACCGTAATTGTAATCCTAACCCTTACTGTATGCCTAAACTATAATTTTTCCTTGAGGGGACCTATGAATTTTCCTTGTAGGTCAGGTTGGGAATGTTGACTTTAATTCCAGCACCCACAAGAGAATCAAAGGAATACTGGGGAATGTTAGGATTAATTGTTGACTGATTCCAAATTGACTTCCAAAATGCTGGGTTAAACTATCTAGAACCTAAAAGGGTTCTTCAGCTGTCTCCACAGGAGAACCCTTTGAAGAACTCTTTTTGGTTCAACGTTTGGGGGACCCGGTGTCCACGTAGGATACATGTAGCTCTGTGTGTGGAAACTTTTCATCACAGGTAAGATATTCAACTTGTTTAGTGTAGTACGTTTGTTACTCCACTCACTACACGTGGATGTATATTCCGTTGTTACTCCACTCACAACACACTGTATAGTCAGTTTGTTTGTGTTGTTGGTCTTGGCTAGCTTAATGTTCTGGATGGTAGTTAGCTAGCTTTCACTTCCGTGGCTACTAGTGTCGTCATGAAAAGGGCCATGAGGTAGGCACTATAATATTACGTTTTGTCATGAGCAGGCAATTTGGTCATATTTAGACATGTTTTACTTCAATGTAGATTTATAATTTACTAAAACAAACAGACAACAAGAAAATGGCTTTTGAAAAATGATGACCCTGCTTATGGGAACAAACCCTCCCCTCTGCTCTGACTGGAACAACTAATCTACAACCAATTAAAATGAAGGTCAGAGGTCAACTAAATTAGGGCTGCTTGATTAGAGATGTTTATTCAGGCTAGGTCTAATGGCCGCATGGTTAAGGTTAGGTTCATGGTATTTCTTACGGCCTCAGGGTGGTTGTGGCCAGTTTACTAATGAGGATCAAATGCCTATATCAACGCACAGTGCTCTGATCAGAGACAGTGCTGGTCTTTCTCTCAGCTGAACATCATAGTTCCCAAGTTCAATATAGCACAACTCAGAAACACATAGCAGTGTGCTCTTTATGTGTAAGGTAATGTTATTTCAGTCAAAAATAAGGCTTTTTTCCTGTGACCATTTCTGAAGTTGAGGTAATTCCTTCATCACCCCCCTCTTCCTCAGTCTCTGTTAACTCTGAGCACTGGCATGTAAGGAGATAGCAGCCATGGTAAAGGCTATGAGCCCCATCACTACAGATGAGGAGTCACATTACACACAGACCCCCCAAGCTAACCAACCCTTCACACACACACCAAGACCTGCCAGTACAGCCCAACGTGATTCTTTTGAGCTTTCCTTTCCCAGTATAACAAACACAACGCTCAAAAAATGAACAGTAGTTGAATTCATCCAAATATAACATTGGATAAACAACAACATAAACCTAAAGACACTCTGACCTGTCAGGGCCGAGATGATTGACCAGAGCAGAAAATAGGCCAAGTCGGTTTCTCCCCCTGTCAAGACATCACAGAGAGAGGGGACTTGTGGGCCCATCCAGGGATACAGTCTGGTACAGGGGACATGCTATGTCACTACACATCTCTCTGTCTTTCATCTGCATGGACAGATGAATTACACTGAGGTATTACAACAATCATTCTGATTAAAGAAAGACGAAGGTGATGCACTATATTTCTCCAAAAGCATCTTAGATACAACATTTGCATGCACAAATATCCCATTATGTAAAGGGTGTTATCACAGTTTGCAGGCCTTTAGAGTGTGTGGTTGAAGAATGTCCCATTGGTACCAGGTCATTCTGAGTGAGAACCCCTGTACTATGGTTTTAGCATGATGTATCATCAGTTAGGGAGTCCAGTAGTGACACACTCACATGATCAGTATGAGAAAATACATATCAACTCATGCTGGCATAATGAATCCCAAGCCTTGAAGAATATCAGTGAAAATCTCTGCCACGGGCAGACTCACTGTAACTAATGGTTGGTCATAGTTGCATAATGCCCTATTAGTATATCAGAGAATCTGAGGAGCATTATTGCGTTTTGAAAAACGTATTGTTATCAGTGTGCTAGAGAGCACAAGAACATCATATCATAGCTTTGTCGTTGTATTAGACAGCCATGGTCATTGCATGTCTGTCAGTACCTTATGATGTTAAACCAAACACTGATAGGTGGCAGAGATAAGTGATTAGAATGGCATACAGTGACATTCATCATGAAGCAGACATTACAAGCCAGTGCTGCACAGTACATCCATGTAACTGCATGATTAGAGTTATTTACTAACCTGTCAGCGGCAGTACAGTTGACTCTGTGTCAAGGCTCCTAACACAGTGGAATGGCTGTGAGAGACTCTCAGTTGTTCTCGCAGAGCGATAGGAAGAGTTGTCCTCTCCCCTCACCTCATCTTTAGCAGTATCGTGACCTTGCTCCGCGCAGCTGAAAGATAATACCATGTTTGTCCTGATCTGTGACCCGCTGTTTGATCTCTCCAGCATGAACTATTATTAAAACATTATTGAAGTATTACTTGTGGGAACAGGGGACCTCAAACAGTAAGCGGTTCTTTTATGTCCATCTGCTGTGCCAAGTTGCATGTCCATAAACTACTCTCCTGTTGAACGAACAGCTAATCAATAGACCATAACAATACTATACGTTTATTGTGAATACATCATATTTGCACAAGAATCACAACCATGTTATATAAACATTATAGCTCCTTTTTTCAGTTTCTTTTTTTTCTTTTCTTTTTTTACAGTAAATATCATTATTGTACAAATGTATACAAAATTGAATCAGGCTAGTCAAGTTACACAAAAGAGTAAGTCATGTATTAAAGCACAATCAAGGATTTCCCCAGGGACCTGCCTGTACCAGGGCTACATAATGTTCTTGGTGTTATACACACGTCAACACGTGACTCCGATAAACAGGCATGATCCTGAACGCCAAACCATTTAGTCACACGATGGCCATGGCAGAAAGGACAACACTGGCAGCGATAGGCCCCGATGTAAAAACGACATAACATGAGCTGTTAGTTCTTCATTTTGGGTTAGGGTTACAGTGCTGCTTTTTTGTAATGTGTAGTTTACAGTGAACTTAACTTTTGGTAAGGTTGGGATAAGAGTGGGGTAAGACTTGAAACTGTCTGTGGTTCAGGTCTGTGGTAACAGTGCCTGTACCATGGTCCTCTCCATCATGGCCAAACAGTGACATATCCATGGTTTGAGGAGCGTCCAACATCGAACAGACTCATCCCGTCACATTGCAGCATTCTGACACCGCGCTTTCAGCGTCTCGTTGACAGCACTTAGAGAGCAACACAAAGAAGAAACAAGCAGTAGAAGAAGACGGAAAAGAAACAGTCTTTATACTGTATATGCTGATATCATTCTCCAGTTGTCTGCTCACCAGGGCATGTGATACAAACTCCTGTTGTCTTCTGGAAAGCTTTTCTGTCTTTCACTTTGCTGAAATCCTGAGTCTGGGGATCCAGAGGAAACTAACTTCAGGAGCACATTGTTCTACAGAGGTGGGTTCAAGTCTGTCTGGCAGTCTGAAGGTGAATGAGACTGACACCCAGGCTAGATAGATACCAGCTAGTTATGTAAAATAAGAAACACATCTCTGAGCTACTGCTCCTGCTCTACTACGACACATAGCATACTGTACGGCGTGCAACTGGGACACATTGGGACATCATTCCAATGACTCCCCATCAAAGATTAACTCTGGATATATGAATGGGATGTTGACGCTACATAGGCACTAGGAATCTGATGCATCAAATGAAGCTATACTGTATATGTATCTATAAAGACCTGGGTCAAATAGATAGTGTATCACTTGAGTTGCACTAGATTTCACTTTCCCGGTGCAATGGAACCAATGGAATAGTCCCAAAAGTACAACCATGCTCACTCAGCAAGTGAACCTAAATGAAGCACACCAAAAGTATTTAGAAAGTATTTGGCTCAGGTTGGTACCATGGCCATAACGATATTAAAGTATGATTTGACCATGTTATCAGAGTCTCTTTCATGGGCCAACTATCCCCATTACTCTAATGAGCTTTATTTGGTGTCATAGTTAGTGTTGTCCAGCTCTCTGTTGAGTGAACCCTACTCTAGTCTACTGCATCTATTTACTCGCTCCTGGTTGACCTGGAACATTTGGATTATTGAGAACTTTGCTGTCCATTTCAGTTACAGCGTTTGTTGTCTTCATCATGATCTTTTTCTACATATAATAAATATCATAAGCAACAATAATACAAACAACTAGGCATACACAAATCATTTGCTGTCAGTGAAAAATAATATGTTGGCATGAAAGGACAGCCACTCAACCTCCCTCAGACTCAAACCAATACATAGATACTACAGAATTAAAGGGTTTGGTTAGCTCTTACTGTTGCACCATAGAATAGAATAGAATAGAATAGAATATCTCAGGCAATTGAAACATGGTAGAGAAGAGAAGTGAGCGATGAGAGAGAGCACCCTTTGGCATTGGAGAACGATCGGAGAACAGGAGAGTGACTCCTCTTCCATACTGGCAGTGAGTTAACACATCAGTGCCTACGTTCAGAGGATGGAGCGTCAGAAAACAGTCCAATGTAAAACACTGTCTAAGTGAGATGTGAGTGAGTATGTGTGTGTGTGTGCATTTGTGTGTTTGTGTAGGGGTCATGAGTCTCGGGAGCCAGTGAGGAGCCACAGCAGCAGTAGTTGGAGCCCCAACAAGGGCCAGAGGGAGGGGCTTAGAGAGGTCCCGCCCCCACAGTCAGAATCATCCTCCTGTTGGACACAACAAACGGTAATCAGACAGGCAGCCAATGAGATAATTCAAACCAGATTATGTGGCAAATAACAGATTAAACACATATTACAAGGCTGCGTTCAGGAGAGTGCAACATTATTGAAATCTCGGTGTGTGTGTGTGTGTCCTCCTGTTTGATGCCAGTGTTCAGGATATCTGTCAAAATATGTCCCCACGTGTCAGACATACGCAACACCAACACAGGCTCTCCTCAGGGATGTGTTTTGTCCCCACTCCTGTACATCTTGTACACTAATAGTTGTACTAGTTCCCATCCTGACAGACACCTCGTTAAGTTCGCTGATGACACTGCCTTGATCAGCCTGTTGCATGATGACGAGGAACACTATGGCCCGGTCCTAAATGACTTTGTAGAGTGGTGTGAGGAATCACACTTGGTCCTCAATACCAATAAGACCAAAGAGATGTGCGTAGACTTCAGGAAGCGTACAACACCTACCTCTGCAACATCTATCAGAGGTCAGAACATAGAGATTGCAGAGGAATACAAATATCTGAGTGTCCTCTTGGACAATAAGCTTCAGTGGAGTAAATGTACAGACCTGATCTACAAAAAGAGCCAACAGAGACTGTACTTTCTAAAACAAGTTGGGATCATTTAATATACTGTACTATACTGACTCTGTTTTACAAATCTTTCATTGAGAGTATTTTAACTCTTTGAATTGTTTGTTGGTTTGGCAATGTCACTGACAGCCAGAGAAATATGCTGAGAAGGATTATCACCGCAGCAAGCAAGGTACTTGGAGTCAGACAGACAGGCCTGGATGAGATCTTCAAGGTCAGGACCCTCCGTAAGGCTCAAAAAATCATTTTAGACCCAAGTCACCCCCTGTACCTGGACTTTGAACTACTCCCCTCTGGGTGCAGGTATAGGGCATCCCTCAGCAGGAAGAACGCAACTAGACAATCATTTGTGTCAGGTGTGATATCCCTCCTAAATAGCTTGGGCTAATGTTCCTATCGATCTAGAAAGGACAACAGGCTAGTCTCTTTTTATTGGTATGCAACTGTTATGTTTGTGTGTGTGTGTGTGTGTGTGTGTCGTACAGTACAGCACATCGTCAAAGGTAGGAAACCCATCTGTTGTTTCCTCAATGTACTCTAGAGGGAATATAGATTGCAGAGGAACTTCCATCGTTCAGTTGGGGAAGAGGGCTTTGTCCTACATTCACTCTCCGAAGAGGATCTACATCCGCTGTATAATACCTGTACCCTCCATTCCCAGGCCAGCCTAAACATCGCTCCCGGCCTGTGTGTGTGTGTCAGGTCTATTATGGGCAGTACGAAGACTGTGTGTCAGAATAGGCAAGGGAAATACTGTGGGGTATGTTAAATATTTACATGAGTGATGTCAGTATTTTTCAGAGCAGGAAATGATGTCACATTCACAGTAGCAGCCTTCTCACCATCAATCACATTCCATCCACATCAACATGACTTAACAGTACACTATTCACCTGGTGTAGAATTACATGATCAAGTGGTAGATGCCTTTCTTTTGCTCTGGGTTTATCCAAGTGTGTTTATGCATTTGATGGAAGTATTAGAAGCCACGTAGTAATTGATACCACATAGCTAGTAGTGGCTATGTGTCAGGTCTGATTATTGGAAGGGTTCAGGTCAGTTAGTAGTTGATGTGTGTAAGGCCTGACTATCAACAGTGGTGGAGTGACATGTCTCAGTTCAATTTGTATTGAAGGACACTGACCCTGGGCCCAGCATCAACACCTGCAGCAACAGGAGGAGGGGGACGGGACTCAGACCAGAGACACCGCTGATTGGACACAGGGGCTCGTCCTACCATTTCAAACAAGAGCCAATGGAGATGCAAAATGAAGGATGGAAATTGGAAGTAGAAAAAGAGACAAGGAGAAAGAAAACATTTAAAAGATGAGAATGAAGATTTCATGCAAAAACACTAAATGACAGTTACTGTAGTGCCAATTAATGAAAGTCAGTTTAAAGGGTGAGATAATGCAGGATGATATAACTTAATGAAATATGTCAGAAAGATGAGAGAATGAACATGAGAAGACCTGTCATGCAAGCAACCAGTTCATTTGATGGAACAAAAAAGATCCCTGAGAGCAAAATGTAAAACAGATAAACAAATTCATGCAATGAATGAAGAACATTCAAACCAAGAGATAGAGAAAGAGAACTTACGTCTATGTTGTTGTCGAAACACACGTCAGGTCCTTTCCTGTATCTGGGGTTCTGAGCCAGCTCACAGGGGTCTGGACCCTGGGCTGCACACACACACACACTAAGGAAATACTAACATACTCACACCTCCTATTAGTACAATACTCCCACTCTGATCTTAAATACTGACACGTCCTGGTCAAACATACTGTAGATCTCTAACATCTCACACCTTTAACACTCCACCTTACAAACTCAGACATATCACCCTGTCTGTGGCAGAGTATTATCCTTTAACACTCCACCTTACAAACTCAGACATATCACCCTGTCTGTGGCAGAGTATTATCCTTTAACATTCCACCTTACAAACTCAGACATATCACCCTGTCTGTGGCAGAGTATAATCCTTTAACACGCTCCCTTACAAACTCAGACATATCACCCTGTCTGTGGCAGAGTATTATCCTTTAACACTCTCCCTTACAAACTCAGACATATCACCCTGTCTGTGGCAGAGTATTATCATTTAACAACTCCATTCGTCATGATTGAACATGACACTGTGATTGGACAGACTCTCTTGCTAATAAATAGTGTGCAATACAGGGAGTGTGTACATTTTATAGCTTAACTCGCTGTATGTGTGAGTGTGTGTGTGTGTGTGTTTAGTCCTCATTATCAGCATATTGAGTCGTAATAAACTACAGGCCTCTGGTTTGACCCCCCTCTGAACTCTGACGATGACACTTTTACTGTTATACCAGCAGGAAGCTAAATCCCCAGACACATATGTCTCGTACACACACACACGCACACACACACGAACACACGCACACACACAGTGATTCAAAGTGATCCCAACGTGGGCTCCAGATGTTCCATTCAGATACATAGCTCCATATGAATTTAGACTTGACAAAACATGACTCGAGTTTTTCACTCCAGCAGTAATACTAACTAAATGAATGCAACTGTACTACCATCTGTCCTGCTGATGGATGATGTAGTTATATGTGAGGGCACTTCTTATCTACAGCCATGTGGCTTCAATACACAGGCTAATGGTAGCAACATGTAGATAGATACAGTGCTGCTGAGCTTCTGTTACCGTTTGTCAAATGTAGAGGTTTGTATGTGTGTGTGGGCGTACGTGTCAAAGGATACAGGGTTGCTCAGCTTGTCTTAGTGGTCTGGGGTCACAAGACAGACAGGTGGCCTTGGCATCAGTGATCAGAAACACCAGGTTAGTGTGGGGCAGCTTCTCAGCTCGATACATCCTGAAACACACACACACAGTGTTATAGTAAGATACTTAGCATTATACATCATGAAAGGATGAGAGGAGAGGTGAGAGAGAGAGGGGAGAGGAAAGGAAGAGAGGAGATGAGAGGTGAGGGAGAGGAGAGAGGAGAGAGAACACTTCCCTTCCATTGGAATGTTATTTTATTCTTTCAATGGAATTCAGCATTATTCAAAGACAGAAGGAAAAGGCTCCACTAGATTTCAACCCAAAAACAAATGGAAACACTCCCAACAGACTAACAAAGCTTACACACAAAATGCTCTTATCTGCCTCAGATTTTTGCCCTGCTAGTGGAAAGGTCTAGCTAGGCGCAACAACGGCTCAGCAGCGGAGTGGTGGGCCACACAAGCTCACAGAACGGGATCACCGAGTGCTGAAGTGTGTAGCGCCCAAAAATCATCTGTCCTCGGATGTAACACTCACTACCGAGTTCCAAACTGCCTCTGGAAGCAATGGCAGCACAATAACTGTTCGTCAGGAGCTTCATGAAATGGGTTTCCCTGGCCGAGCAGGCACACACAAGCCTAAGATCACCATGCGCAATGCCAAGCATCGGCTGGAGTTGTGTAAAGTTCACCGCCATTGAACTGGAAAAGTGGAAAAGCGTTCTCTGGATTGATGAATCACTCTTCACCATCTGGCAGTCCGATGGATGAATCTGGGTTTGGCGGTTGCAGAAGAACGCTACCTGCCTAAGGAATAATGGTCTGGGGCTGTTTTTCATGGTTCGGGAAAGGCCCCTTAGTCCCAGTGAAGGGAAATCTTTATGATACAGCATACAATGAGATTCTAGGCCAGCCTTTCCTAAAGTATGGGTCGCGACCCAAGGTGGGTTGTGGACCTGCACAGAGCTCCTTTGTGGCAACAGTTTGGTGAAGGCCCTTTCCTGTTTCAGCATGACAATGCCCCCGTGCACAAGAGCGAGGTCCATATAGAAACTTGACTGGCCTACACATATGAATTGGAAAGCAGACTGTGAGCTAGGACTAATCACTCCAACATCAGTGCCCGACCTCACTAATGCTCTTGTGGCTGAATGGAAGCAAGTCCCCGCAACAATGTTCCAACATCTAGTGAAAAGCCTTCCCAGAAGAGTGGAGGCAGTTATAGCAGGAAAGGGGGGGACCAACTCCATAATAATGCCTATGATTTTGGAATGAGATGTTCGACGAGCAGGTGTCCACATACCTTTGGTCATGTGGTGTATATGTGGTTCAGATGAACAAACAGCAATTAATAAATCACACACATACTACAGGGCAGTGGAGCAACCGCCTCCTCTCGTCTGTGGAATAGCTCTTTCTTTATGGTGCTCGTTAAAGTTTACATGTCTTTAGTCATTAATATTGAGGAGAAAAACGTCAGTCGCATGGGGCTCATATACCCACTGCAGTTCTACCACATTCAGCCCTCACACCACATGTGAGTTGCAGCACAAAAACAGGGGAAAAGGTTGGGAGAGCGCTCTCAGCAAACCTTGTTTCCCACTGTGTCCAGCTTCTGACAGATCAATGTAATGTGTCTGATCAGAGCCCAGCCGACAGCAGCTGCCTGGACAGAGCTGGAAAACACAGAGGAAGGCAGGAAACTGACCCCATTCTGCATCTACAATTATCCAGGAAGGAGAATCTCCCTTTTCACACACACACACACGTACGCACACACGTACGCACACACGTACGTACGCACACACACACACACACACACACACACACACACACACACACACACACACACACACACACACACACACACACACACACACCTGGAGCAGTTTCCACAGTCAAGGACTCCCGAGTAGGATCTCTCTTTGTTGTCGAAGAAGTACTGAGTCTGCTCTGTGATACAACTCTCCTTAAACATGTTAGCTGACATGTCATCATCTGAGTCCACTAGAGAGAGAGAGAGAGAGAGAGAGAGAGAGAGAGATACAGAGAAAGAGATAGAGAGAGAGAATCCACTACTGTCACCATACGCAACCCAAACCACAAATCAACAAACAAGCAAACAAAACAGGTCTGTGCTCCTCCACATAACTACTCCAAAGCCCAAGGATATTTACACTATATTAACAGCCCATTTAAGCGGCAATTTACAATTGACTGTTGTATAATCACATAATTACATCCAATATACTGTACCCTAACACTCACCTGCCTCTACGAAGCTGGGAAATATGAGGCCGTAGAAGACTTGCTGCATTATCGACCTGGAGAGACAAACAAACACATTACTGTTGGTCTAAACAGCAGACCATACCTAAACAGTAGTTACAGTAACCAGCCCATTAACTCACCAGGTAGCAGTGGAGGCCCACCAACCTACACTCAGCATGTCTGCTATAGTGGGCTGGAGAGTGAAGAGGAGAGCAGCACTGAGTGCACATTTCACAACATAAGGACAAAATATATGCATACACAGTGCATTCAAAAAGTATTCAGACCCCTTCACTTTTTCCACAATTTGTTACGTTACAGCCTTTTCTAAAAATGATTTTACACACAATACCCCAAAATGACAAAGCGAAAACAGTTGTCAAAGTTTTTTAGGTTTTACAAATAAGAAACAGAAATAGCTTATTTACATAAATATTCAGACCCTTTGCTATGAGACTCGAAATTGAGCTCAGGTGCATCCTGTTTCCATTGATCATCCATGAGATGTTTCTACAACTTGATTGGAGTCCACCTGTGGTAAATTCAATTGATTGGACATGATTTGGAAATATAAGGTCCCATAGCTAACAGTGCATGTCAGAGCAAAAACCAAGCCATACGGTTGAAGAAATTGTCCGTAGAGCTCCGTGACAGGATGGTGTCGAGGCACAGATCTGGGGAAGGGTACCAAAACATGTCTGCAGCATTGAAGGTCCCCAAGAACACAGTGGCCTCCATCATTCTGAAATGGAAGAAGTTTGGAACCACCAAGACTCTTCATAGAGCTGGCCGCACGGCTAAACTGAGCAATCGGGGGAGAAGGGCTTTGGTCTGGGAAGTGACCAAGAACATGATGGTCAATCTGACCGAGCTCCAGAGTTACTCTGTGGAGATGAGAGAGTGGAGCAAAGTACAAAGATATCCTTAATGAAAACCTGCTGCAGAGTACTCAGGACCTCAGACTGGTGCAAAGGTTCACCTTCCAACAGGACAACGACCCTAAGCATTCAGCCATGACAATGCATGAGTGGCTTCGGGACAAGTCTCTGAATGTCCTTGAGTAGCCCAGCCAGAGCCCGGACTTCAACCCAATCGAACATCTCTGGAGAGACCTGAAAATAGCTGTGCAGCGACGCTCCCCATCCAACCTGACAGAGCTTGAGAGGATCTGCAGAGAAGAATGGGGAGAAGGTCCCCAAATACAGGTGTGCCAAGCTTATAGAGTCATACCCAAGAAGACTTGAGGCTGTAATCACTGCCAAAGGTGCTTCAACAAAGTACTGAGTAAAGGGTCTGAATACTTATGTAAATGTGATATTTCCCCCTTTTTTATAGGTTTGTCGTGATGGGGTATTGTGTGTAGATTGATGAGGGGAAAAAACTATTTAATACATAGTTGAATAAGGCTGTAGCGTAAGTGAAGGGGTCTGAATACTTTCTGAATGCACTGTATGTAACAGAAGAGGTAACCAAAGCAAGATAATGCATTTATGCATGTGTGTGTGCTGTGTGTGCTGTGTGTGTGTGTCTCTCACCACATAGACAGATCGTGGCCCTGCAGCAGCCTTGCTGTCTCTTTCAGGATCGCAGACTGACTGGTAGTCGTAGGTCTTGTTGAAGGAGTACAGAGACGTGTTGACCAGACTGATCATCACGACTGGGTCTACCTCCCCAAAGAACTGACCAATCTGTATTCAGGGAACAGAGAGAGCTGCGTTCAACTACCACACCTACACATTTATTCATAAAGAACTGACCTATCGATACACACAGAGAACAAGGTTGTACTCAAGACACCCAACAGAGAACTAGAGGAGCATTCAACAACCAAATACGCAAACTGGATGCCTGCTCTATGCATTAGAAAGCCTTGATCCAAAATGAATGGGGAGGATTGAACTAACTAATCCAATTTAACTCAGTAGAGCCAAAACATGCCTTTCACTTGGATTGAAGCCTGCAGGATTCTCCTAAGGAGTATAGTAGGATATAGTAGGATATATATAGGATATAAGGAGTATAGTAGGATATAGTAGGATATATATAGGATATAAGGAGTATAGTAGGATATAGTAGGATATATATAGGATATAAGGAGTATAGTAGGATATAGTAGGATATATATAGGATATAAGGAGTATAGTAGGATATAGTAGGATATATATAGGATATGAGGAGTATAGTAGGATATAGTAGGATATATATAGGATATAAGGAGTATAGTAGGATATAGTAGGATATATATAGGATATAAGGAGTATAGTAGGATATACAACGCAGATTCAGCATGACTTTAGACCACATGAAATGTATGAAAACATCTGTCCAACTTTGATACAGGGGTGAACAGGGGTGAACTCTCTCTTTAATAGGGGTTAGCATAACAGAGTGGGAACCTCTCCCTTTCTTTCTCTCTCTCTCTGATACTGTTCCAGATACTAACCCTTTACTCTGCTGGAGAAGCAGACTTCTGTACTACAGGAGCTTTTAAACCGACTCTAACAGGACACAATGGGCTCAGAACGATGCCATACCCATGTCATAATCATGTCATTAGGCGTATATATGACCTATTTGAGTGAGTGATGGATTGGAGTCATCCTGGTCAGATGGAGCAGGGATGGAGAGAGGAGCAGGAGAAGAGATCTGGTGGCCAGCCAAACCAATGAAAACCTTTTAGTACTCATTCCAACGGGAGTGTCTTGGCTTTAAGACATTGGATTTATGTCCTACTAACTTCAGGATACTGTAAATGCCATAGAGCCATTTTCATTCAGATCTGTGCTTTAGATACTTGTTTGTTGTCATGCCAAATATGATATGGCATTCGGTATTAATGAGTGTTAGAGAAGCAGAGGACAATACAAGAAAATCATATCTTATCATGATAGTCAGAGGGGTTGGCTAAAAGCACATCCAGATCAGTTCAACAGATTCCATAAGGGCCAGTTTCCTGGAGACAGATTAAAGCTAATCCTCTCCATTGAACATGTTTTAGTCCAGGACAAGGCTTAATCTAGGTCTGGGAAACCGTCCTATAGCCAGACAGAATGTTGAACCTGCTCTGGTAGAGCAAACATACATCTCTCTGACAGAACAAGCTGATTGGTTGATGGAGACTCACCTGAGTAATATACTCATCCTGATTGGACATCAGCAGGAAGCCGCCATCATCCAGGATGACACAGTCAACGTGCTGCAGAGAGAGAGAGAACATCAGTCAGTATAGAACATTATCAACATTTCAAAATATTTGTCATAAGTAAGATAAGCCATAGTACCTTATTATTCTTCAGACAGCCACAGATTTCATCCTTGCACTGCAAACACATCAGAACACACACCGCCATGTATGAAGGGTAACTTGTTGAGCAAACACATCAGAACACACACCACCATGTATGAAGGGTAACTTGTTGAGCAAACACATCAGAACACACACCACCATGTATGAAGGGTAACTTGTTGAGCAAACACATCAGAACACACACCACCATGTATGAAGGGAAACTTGTTGAGCAAACAAAATACAAGTGATAGTTTCTTAACTATGGGGAAAAGTGTTTCTCTTACGTTGGCTTTGATGGTGGCGTTCATGAAGTTGTTCATCCAGGCGGAGACGTTCAGTTTCACCCCCACCACTACAAGACATATTCAGAAATACTTTTTTATAGCCCTTTAGAGAATGATCTATGGATGGTTCATCTCATTCTCCAAGCTGTCAGTTTTACTTCAGAAGTACCCACTGCAACAACTAAGCACCCGGCTAAGGGGATGGGGACAGTATTGTCCACTCACCAGCTGGTTTGAGGTTGACTCCATCTATGTTGAGGTCTACAGCCTTGCTCACCAGAATACCTGACTCATAGCCTGACTCCCTGCTCTCTGCAGCAGAGAGAGAGTGAGGGAGAGCAGAGGGAAGAGTGTCAACACATTCACATACAGTGACACTTGTTTGACAATGACAGTAATTGTGTGAGGCTTGGTAAGAATAATGCCTGATGAATATAATCTTTGTTTGTTTGATCTGATGTAACTGGACAAATGGCCTTAAATTATGTGTGGCTTGGCAGTATGAGTACATACTGCAGTATAGTATGAGTGAAAAACGCAATCTTATACTGAGGGGAGACAAGGATTCTTTAACTCAGAGATCTGGTCTATAGAGTACTGTAATACTACAGGGACATACATAGAGGTGGAGTCAAAAGTAGCAGAGAGAGAGAGAGAGAGCTAAAGAAAGAAGTACATGAAAAAATGGTGAGTGGAGAGAGGAGGAGAGAGGGGAGAGAAAGGGGAGGGATGGAATAGGGGGATGGAGAGAAGAGGGGGACAGATGGAAGAGGGGGATGGAGAGAAGAGGGGGACGGATGGAACAGGGGGATGGAAAGAAGAGGGGGACGGATGGAAGAGGGGGATGGAGAGAAGAGGGGGACGGATGGAAGAGGGGGACGGAGAGAAGAGGGGGACGGATTGAAGAGGGGGGCAGATGGAAGAGGGGGATGGAGAGACAGATGAGAGGAAGCAGAGAGAGGGGGGACTAGAGGGCCTCTCATCTCAGATCTCAGCCAGTAGAGAAAGCCGTTCGTCCCCAGAGAGATGTTTGCTGACAGACCACATTGAGGAGAAGACACCGTTGGGTCCCTGTGTGTGTGTGTGTGTCTCTGTGTGTGTGTGTGTGTGTGTGTGTGTGTGTGTGTTAACCCACTGTTGAAGTATGGAGCGGTGAAAATATAGATGTTGTTATCCAGAGTCCTCTTGTAGAAACTTGAGTCATAGGTCTCAGCATTCTCTGTCCACTCCTCTCCAGCACTGAAACACACACAAACACATGCTCACGCATACATTTTTAAGACACAGATGTCTAAAAGATTTTACTCAGATACAAGGCTACACTTCGATCAAAACAACAGTCACACCCAACACACTGGACGAATGACATGGGATTGGCCCAGAGATAAAGAAAACATATGTATGTTTTTTATGAACGTATTTTGTACATATTTTCTTTACATGCAATAATAAATCAATTCAAGCCAGTCATAAAAAGCTCTATACAAAGTTGTTTTCTAACTGGTGATGTGCAAGTTAAATTGCATGTTAGATATATAAATATAAGATAAACCTTTTTACTAAGATCACCTGCCTAAATTCAGACATGAATAACAACCAATGAATAACAACCATTAACAACCTTTCCTTAGTAAATAAATCACAGAAAAAAAAACTACAATTATAGCTACAAACCTAGCACAAACTGCTGCACTCTAACAATCAACAAGACTGATTCCCATTTGACAGCTAGATGATATACACTGTAATGATAAACATCTTCAGACAGAGAAGAGATAAAGAAAGAGAAAGAGAGAGACAAAGAGAGAGACAAAGATCCAAAGAGAGACAAAGACAGAAAGAGAGAGAGCAACAGAAAGAGAGAGACAATGAGAGAGACAGAAAGAGAGACAGAGAGAGAGCTACAGACAGAAAGAGAGAGACAATGAGAGAGACAGAGAGAAAGACAGAGACAGAAAGAGAGAGAGACAGAGAGAGAGACAGAGAGAAAGACAGAAAGAGAGAGACAGAGAGAAAGACAGAGAGAGACAGAGAGAGAGACAGAGAGAGACAGAGAGAGAGACAGAGAGAAAGAGAGAGACAGAGAGAGAGACAGAGACAGAGAGAGAGACAGAAAGAGAGACAGAAAGAGAGACAGAAAGAGAGACAGAGAGAGAGACAGAGAGAGACAGAGAGAGCGAGACAGAGAGAGAGAGACAGAAAGAGAGACAGAGAGAAGTAGACAGAGAGGAATAGAAAGAGTCCATCTGTACTGAGCACATCACCAGTGTATGTGAACTATGTTCTAGGCTGGACTAATGGGCTGTAGGTGATTTGGGAGAACTGACTCTCCATGAAATGTGAAATGATCCAGCAGAGCAGGTAGGGAAGTAAAACAGTATCATATCCAGGCCAAACCAATATACACTTTAAAATAGCTTTGTGCATTAGCCAACTCCTACCTGTATTAATCCCCTGTCATGGCTTCTTACAATAGGAGTGGGCCACAGCACCTACAGTCTGGGATCGGGCTAATCTAAGTAACTCGGAAGGAGACATCTGAGCATACCTTCTGGGATAGACTCTGGTGATCCCTCCATCAGTGGCTACAAACCTGGCCAGAATCCCACCCCTGGGAACAGAAAGAACACACAGGTATCAATCACAGTTCAATTGATGAGGTAAAGAGGTAAATCGAACTCGACCAAAACAATGGAATTGCCATGGAAACTCGTGGGGGAAATGGCAGTAGGGGGAAAGATCCCGAATCTCCTCATTGCCCCCCAGCAAAATTAGCCTACATTTAGGCTATTGTTAATATAGCGCATTCGAAAAGTATTCAGACCCCTTCACCTTTTCCATATTTTGTTACGTTACAGCCTTATTCTAAAATGGATTGCATTTATTTTTTCCCTCATCAATCTACACAAAATACCCCATAATGACAAAGTGAAAACAGTGTTTTAGAAAATGTTGCAAATCTATAAAAAAAAACGGAAATCTAACATTTATATAAGTAATCAGACCCTTTGCTATGAGACTCAAAATTGAGCTTAGGTTCATCCTGCTTCCATTGATCATCCTTGAGATGTTTCTACAACTTGATTGGAGTCCATATGTGTTAAATTCAATTGATTGAACATGATTTGGAAAGGCACACACCTGTCTATATAAGGTCCCGCAGTTGACAGTGCATGTCAGTGCAAAAACCAAGCCATGAGGTCAAAGGAATTGTCCGTCGAGCTCCAAGACAGGATTGTGTCGTGGCACAGATCTGGGGAAGAGTAACAAAAAATGTATGCAGCATTGAAGGTCCCCAAGAACACAGTGGCCTCCATCATTCTGAAATGGAAGAATTTTGGAACCACCAAGACTCTTCATAGAGCTGGCCGCACGGCTAAACTGAGCAATCGGGGGAGAAGGGCTTTGGTCTGGGAAGTGACCAAGAACATGATGGTCACTCTGACCGAGCTCCAGAGTTACTCTGTGGAGATGAGAGAGCGGAGCAAAGTACAGAGGGATCCTTGATGAAAACCTGCTCCAAAGTACTCAGGACCTCAGACTGGGGCGAAGGTTCACCTTCCAACAGGACAACGACCCTAAGCATACAGCCATGACAACGCATTCTGACAAAGCTCCAGAGTTCCTCTGTGGAGATTGGAGAACCTTCCAGAAGGACAACCATCTCTGCAGCACTCCACCAATCAGGCCTTTATGGTAGAGCGGCCAGACGGAAGCCACTCCTCAGTAAAAGGCACATGACAGTCCGCTTTCAGTTTGCCAAAAGGCACCTAAAGGACTTTGACCATGAGAAACAAGATTCTCTGATCTGATGAAACCAAGATTGAACTCTTTGGCCGGAATGCCGAGCGTTACGTCTGGAGGAAAAATGGCACCATCCCTTCAGTGAAGCATGGTGGTGGCAGCGTCATGCTGTGGGGATGTTTTTCAGCAGCAGGGACTGGGAGACTAGTCAGGATCTAGGGAAAGATGAACAGAGAAAGGTACAGAGAGATCCTTAATGAAAACCTGCTCCATAGTGCTCAGGACCTCAGACTGGGATAAGGGTTCACCTACCAACAGGACAACAACCCTAAGCACACAGCCAAGACAACACAGGAGTGGCTTCGGGACAAGTCTCTGAATGTCCTTGAGTGGCCCAGCCAGAGCCCGTACTTGAACATCTCTGGAGAGACCTGAAAATAGCTGTGCAGCGATACTCATCCATCCAAACTGACAGAGCTTGTGAGGATCTGCAGAGAAGAATGGTAGAAACTCCCCAAATACAGGTGTGCCACGCTTGCAAAGACATACCCAAGAGGACTCGAGTCTGTAATCACTGCCAAAGGTGCTTCAACATAGTGCTGAGTAAATGATCCGAATACCTTTGTAAATGTGATATTTCAGTTTTTATAATTTTCATAAATTTGCAAAAAATTTGAAAATCTGTTTTTATTTTGTCATTCTGGGGTATTGTGTGTAGATTGATGAGGAAAAAAACTGCAATTTAGTCAATTTTTGAATAAGGCTGTAACATAATAAAATGTGGAAAAAGGAAAGGAGTCTGAATACTTTCCGAATGCACTGTATGTGTATTTCACACTATTTTGAGGTAAAATTACTATGATGCTTGTATGGATGCCAACCTCAACACGTTCATGTCATCTGAACCAATCAATTGCATTTACAGTTATAATTGACTGACTACCACCATTGATTTCTGTATGCTAGCTATACTAACGGGAGTTAGCATTTAGCAGTCACTTCTAAACCTGAAAAGGGACAACTTCTAAATGTTATGCAGCGAAAACAGCCAAATATCCAAATAACACTTAAGTAACCACATTGTGGGTTTGTTACAATACATACTGTAAATTATGACGGATATGTTAAAACGGATTTGTTAAAATCAGATTTGTTGAATGTGAGCCAATCTGGTCAAGGGAAGCATCGCCTCATTTACCACATCTATAACAGAGGCTCAGGGACCATCTAGACTAATCACAGAGGCATGAGCTAAATATTCCACTGTCTTTGAAGCCCACCTCGCTCTCCCAGGAGAAATCACTAGTCCATCTGAACAGTGTGTGTCTTGGAGAGCCCTACAAAGAGGCCTACACATCACTGTGTCCAGAACATTTGAAAATAAATTGTTGTATTCCCTGAGAGTCACTTCTCTTTATGTCCTAATTCTTTGAGGTCTTTATTCAGTAAATTGTTCCTGTTTATGTGAGCATGTATGTGTATGGCGTGATGAATGCATGTTGAGGTAATTACTGTGGTGTCTTCAGAACACACCATGTCTTGGCATAGCTGGTCCTGTGTCTTTCTTTGATCATATTTTACTGGTAAAACACAGACAAGACTCTCATAGCAACAGACATTAGCAAATAGCTGCCTGGTGTTTCTCCAATAAGACATCAACAAGATGGGGAGTCAACTAACTGTCTACATGACTCATGTAACTGACTCAATGTGTACATGGAGATGATGCTCTGATGGCGGTCAGTGTGTGTGTGTGTGTGTGTGTGTGTGTGTGTGTGTGTGTGTGTGTGTGTGCGTGTGTGTGGCACTCACAATGACTGCTCCTTCCACAGTTTGACCAGATCAGCAGTCAACCCAGCGTCCAACAGCAGCCTACTGACCAGAGTCACATTACCTAGACAGGAAGACATTGTTACTGAAGTATCTTCCACAGTAAATCCCTTGGTAAACTGCAAGGATGACACATAGGAGTTTAGATGGCTTGAGCTTGCTTAGACAACACAGAGGACATTGCAATCCATTAGCTTAAGAATTTGTTCTTAACTGACTTGCCTAGTTAAATAAAGGTAAAATAAAGTCATAAAATAAAAAAGCTGACACCGAGGACATTGATAGGATCTCCAGTAGCTGATACCCATTAGATGATGACACTATAGAGGTTCTGAGTCACACAGTAGCATGACAACATCAGGTTCTAGAAGCTCAGTCGATCAGGATGATATCAGACTACACTAATCCAATGCCTACCGCATTAGATAAGGTTGATGTCATTCCTGGCCAGACCAGACTAATCAAACGCCTCTCTCGGACCTTCACAGGGCTATGGAACACCATACCCTCCTGACTCCCCCCACTAAACCCTCCCCCTGGGTGGGTATAATAGGTAGAGGAAATCCATCTGTGTGTGTGTGTGTGTGTGTGTGTGTGTGTGTGTGTGTGTGTGTGTGTGTGTGTGTGTGCATGCGTGGGTTGTATCTGCGCCTGCGAGTGTTAAACAGCCACAGTAACTTACATGGCTCTTCCAGTGTGTTCCTGTCTATGAACTGGTTGAAGTCCAGGAGGAACTGGGTGTTGTTGTCGTTGTCTTTCAAGCCTTTGCAGTACTCCCTACAGAAATAGCAGACGCTGTATATTAGATACATTACATCTCAAATTCAACATCCGTACAACATCAAACTCCTTCTATAACTTCTACCTAATTCTACACTGTGCTCCTCAATCCCAGTAACCAGATACTCCTAGTGAGTACACTTCAGGAGTAACAATGGTTCAAAATGGAGGTGGTGGAGGAGATTCAGATGTGCGGCTGTAGCCACTCACCTTGGGGCGATGAAGGTGTATCCCAGCTCATCAAACATCTCCAGCTGCAGAGTGTCCATGGCTGAAGAGAATAGAGAGGCATCTTTAGAACCTTACACACTCTGTAGAGCAGGATTCATGGCCTATACAGCACACCAGACTGATCATTATGGAAATAAAGAACTGAAAGATGAATGAGTGAAACAAGACATGACAGAAAGAGAGAGAGACAATGACTATGGAGACAAACTCCCATTCATCTTTAAGCTTGGTAGTGCCACTAGTCTGTCAGCATGACTTTTCATGGCTGTTAGGCCAGTACACTCTGCTGACTGTCACTGACAGGCCTTATCTAAAACACTGCTGTCCATTAACTCACTGACAGGCCTTATCTAGAACACTGCTGTACATTAACTCACTGACAGGCCGTATCTAGAACACTGCTGTCCATTAACTCACTGACAGGCCTTACTGATGTCCATTAAGTCACTGACAGGCCTTATCTAGAACACTGATGTCCATTAAGTCAATGACAGGCCTTATCTAGAACACTGCTGTCCATTTACTCACTGACAGGCCTCATCTAGAACACTGCTGTCCATTAACTCGTTGTCAGGCCTTATCTAGAACACTGCTGTCCATTAACTCACTGTCAGGCCATATCTAGAACACTGCTGTCCATTAACTCACTGTCAGGACTTACTGATGTCTATAAACTCACTGACAGGCCTTATCTAGAACACTGCTGTCCATTAACTCATTGACAGGCCTTATCTAGCACACTGCTGTCCATTAACTCACTGACAGGCCTTACTGATGTCCATTAACTCACTGACAGGCCTTATCTAGAACACTGCTGTCCATTAACTCACTGACAGGCCGTATCTAAAACACTGCTGTCCATTAACTCACTGACAGGCCTTACTGATGTCCATTAACTCACTGTCAGTTCTTATCTCGAACACTACTGTCCATTAACTCACTGATAGGCCTTACTGATGTCCATTAACTCACTGACAGGCCTTATCTAAAACACTGCTGTCCATTAACTCACTGACAGGCCTTATCTAAAACACTGCTGTCCATTAACTCACTGTCAGGCCTTATCTAGGACACTGCGGTCCATTAACTTACTGTCAGGCTTAATGATGTCCATTAACTCACTGACAGGCCTTATCTAGAACACTGCTGTCCATTAACTCACTGACAGGCCTTACTGATGTCCATTAAGTCAATGACAGGCCTTATCTAGAACACTGCTCTCCATTAACTCACTGATAGGCCTTACTGATGTCCATTAACTCACTGACAGGCCTTATCTAAAACACTGCTGTCCATTAACTCACTGACAGGCCTTATCTAAAACACTGCTGTCCATTAACTCACTGTCAGGCCTTATCTAGGACACTGCGGTCCATTAACTTACTGTCAGGCTTACTGATGTCCATTAACTCACTGACAGGCCTTATCTAGAACACTGCTGTCCATTAACTCACTGTCAGGCCTTACTGATGTCCATTAAGTCACTGACAGGCCTTATCTAGAACACTGATGTCCATTAAGTCACTGACAGGCCTTATCTAGAACACTGCTGTCCATTTACTCACTGACAGGCCTCATCTAGAACACTGCTGTCCATTAACTCGTTGTCAGGCCTTATCTAGAACACTGCTGTCCATTAACTCACTGTCAGGCCATATCTAGAACACTGCTGTCCATTAACTCACTGTCAGTCCTTATCTAAAACACTGCTGTCCATTAACTCACTGACAGGCCTTACTGCTGTCCATTAACTCACTGACAGGCCTTATCTAGAACACTGCTGTCCATTAACTCACTGTCAGGCCTTATCTAGAACACTGCTGTCCATTAACTCACTGTCAGGCCTTATCTAGAACACTGCTGTCCATGAACTCACTGTCAGGCCTTATCTAGAACACTGCTGTCCAGTAACTCACTGATAGGCCTTATCTAGAACACTGCTGTCCAGTAACTCACTGATAGGCCTTATCTAGAACACTGCTGTCCAATAACTCACTGTCAGGCCTTATCTAGAACACTGCTGTCCATTAACTCACTGTCAGGCCTTATCTAGGACACTGCGGTCCATTAACTTACTGTCAGGCCTTATCTCGAACACTGATGTCCATTAACTCACTGTCAGGCCTTACTGATGTCTATAAACTCACTGTCAGGCCTTATCTAGAACACTGCGGTCCATTAACTCACTGTCAGGCCTTACTGATGTCCATTAACTCACTGTCAGGCCTTATCTAGGACACTGCGGTCCATTAACTTACTGTCAGGCCTTATCTAGAACACTGATGTCCATTATTTCACTGTCAGGCCTTATCTAGGACACTGTGGTCCATTAACTTACTGTCAGGCTTACTGATGTCCATTAACTCACTGACAGGCCTTATCTAGAACACTGATGTCCATTAACTCACTGAGAGGCCTTATCTAGAACACTGCTGTCCATTAACTCACTGTCAGGCCTTATCTAGAACATTGATGTCCATTAAGTCACTGACAGGCCTTATCTAGAACACTGATGTCCATTAAGTCAATGACAGGCCTTATCTAGAACACTGCTGTCCATTAACTCACTGTCAGGCCTCATCTAGAACACTGCTGTCCATTAACTCACTGTCAGGCCTCATCTAGAACACTGCTGTCCATTAACTCACTGTCAGGCCTTACTGATGTCCATTAAGTCACTGACAGGCCTTATCTGTCAGTGAGTTAATGGACAGCAGTGTTCTAGTCAGGTTTGTAGGATCCTGTCACGCCCTGACCTTAGAGAGCAGTTTTATTTCTCTATTTGGTTAGGTCAGGGTGGGATTTGTGGTGGCCATTCTATGTTGTCTATTTCTTTGTTTTTGGCCGAGTATGGTTCCCAATCAGAGGCAGCTGTCTATCGTTGTCTCTGATTGGGGATCATACTTAGGCAGCCCTTTTTCACACTTTCTGTTGTGGGATCTTGTATTTTTGTGTTATGTGTTTGCACTACTAGCTTTACACTCGTTGAGTTGTTTATTGTTGGAACATTTATTATTAAAGGAAAATGTATGCCTACCACGCTGCACCTTGGTCTCATTCTAACAACGAACGTTACAGATCCTTGATCGCACACACTTTTTTAAACATTAGTTGGAAAAATTACTTGTCTCATGCACAAAGTAGATGTCCTAACCGACTTGCCAAAACTATAGTTTGTTAACAAGAAATTTGTGGAATGGTTGAAAAACAAGTTTTAATGACAACAAACTAAGTGAATGTAAACTTCCGACTTCAACTGTACATATGAGGTGCCGGATAGACAGGGAGAAAAGGTGCGGAGTGAAACTGAAGTGATGGAACAAGCAGACAAGGGGAAGAGGAATACTTGCCCTTCTGCCCTGTAGTGACCCCAGATAGAGAGAGAGAGAGAGAGAGAGAGAGGGAGCGGGAGAGAAAGAGAGAGGGGAGGGAGGGAAAGGAAGGAGATAGAGAGAGAGAAAACAGAACCATTGGGATGTCTTATCAAATTCATATTACAGCAATATAAGAAGTCTTAAAAAGAAGGGAAATCTGATCTAAAACAACCACGCTATCCAAACAGAGAGGTGCTACCATGCAGAGACATGCAATACAGTACATTACGTTCACAGAACATCCTCAGTTACTCCAGCACAGTATCTGTCTCTCCTATTATTCCATGTGACAGGCTTTGGCTTTGGATTTCACTATGTTCTTTCCAATAGAGTTCCTACACTCATAAAGACATCAATGTCCATCAATCAATCCCTTAAAAGAAGACATCACGAGAAAAACGTCATTAAATTGATACAGTCATGCCAGCAGTCTGTGGAACCGTTTACTGATGGTTCAGTATGAAAAGGTTCATGACTATCTGGTGCATAATCAAAGAATTTCACTAGCATGTAAAACATGACAGGCAGATTTTAGGACATCTCATGTAAGGACTGGGAAGGGTAGGAATCACATGGACCTCAGCTGTTCTCTCGTTTATTCTCTGTCAATACAGAAGTGTCATTCCTTTTCCCTTCTTTCCTTCTATCTCGTTTCACCTCCTTTTGTTTCGCTCTGTCACTGTGTAGAATTAATATACTTCATCATGCAAACACAGATACATGATCATGCAGAGACTGGACGACAGATAAGGAACAGTGAGTTATACACCAGGAAATAGACTACTTGCCCCATGGAGCTGTACGGATCCCATGAAGGGGCAGATAGAGGGAGGACAGGAGGGGAACATTAAAGTCAAGAGAGTTGGATAGTTTGTAGAGGTGGATCTTGTACATCAGAGTACAGTACAGGAACCATGTGATAAAGCCTCTATGAGTAGTTATAAACCAGATCTGGGTAGAGAAAGAGGTGCAGACAGGCAGGCTGTGTAAGGTAACATGCCTCCTCTGCCCTCAGATTCAAAGAAAGGGAACAGGGGAACAAGAGATGGAAAAGAGAAAGAGAAAGAACAAGGAGGGCGGGGTGGAGTGCATCAAAGCTGATGGAGGGAGGGAAGAAGAGATAGGAAGTATGTGATCAGGGAGAGGGTGATGGAGAAGGAGAGTAGGGTGAAGGGAGAGAGAGAGAGAGAGAGAGAGAGAGAGAGACGTCAGCCGACTGGACCATGGGGCCATACTACAAAGGACGAACTTCGGCAAAACTCACTGATTTGAGAGAGCAAAGTTGCTGTGGTGTGTTTCTTTTGTGGCTGCATGCCTGGGTGTGTGTGCTCTCACCCATGGTCTGTCTGATGGTGTCTCCTAGTTTGGCCTGTATGTAGTGTTCACTGTAGGTAGGCAGGACCAGGGCCAAGCTGCAGAAATAAAGGTCTTGTCATTATACAGGACCCTGTCCTTTCTCTGTTGACACACTGATGCTTGGAAAAACATGTTCCATCCACAAGGTGACAGAACACTGAACATCTGCATTTAAAAACATTTCAGTAGTTGAAAAAAGGGTTTTACTGTGATGGAGAGGGACAGAGAGTGCCCCCTACTGGCCAGACCTGATCATATTCATGAAGTAGAGATGTTAGACACGTTACAGCAACCTATCTAATCCCTTCAGATCACTACACGTTTGTAGTGCCCCCTACTGGCCAGACCAGGAGATATGGCAAGGGGTTAAAAATTGTTTGTGGACTGGGTCAACATCTTTCAGTCCTCCTGCCTACCTGTAGTCTGTTCCATTGACCTGAGCCCAGGTGTACGTCCTTACTCCTCTGTCGATGTATCTCTGTCAGCGAACACACAGAGGTGTTAAAACAGTCATAGTCCTAAATCGTAAACTACACGTAACTTACTTCAACCTAAGTCATGCACTGATGTCACTAGGAGATGTGTAAGTGAGAATTAGTACTATTATGTGTCTTACATTGGTGCTGATCTCACCTCATCCTGAGTTTTAACAAGAGTCTCTATGGTCTCTTCACCTGGGTTCCCATCTATCATCATTCTCCTGATCTACACACACACACACACACACACACACACACACACACACACACACACACACACACAGAGAGAGAGAGAGCGAGAGAGAGAGAGATAATGCATGCATGGTTTTGTGTGTGTGAAAGATAAAATAAATATAAAAAGATATCTTCTTCAACTGTACCCGTGTCAAATGTGTGAACAGTTACAGGGTCTGATCTCAATACCGTTCTCTCTCAAAAATACAGTGCACATCTGTACACCAGCGAGAGAGAAAGAGAGGAATAACAACAAGGAGATCGGTAGCACATCTATGTGCTGAACCTCCCTCTTGGAGTGTATGATAGAAGCAGGGTGAAAGGAGAGGGAGCGACAGACAGAGTGGGGTATCCACTGCTTCTGTAAACATGTCCTCTCATTTACAGCCAGTCACTGTATGAATCACACTCAATTGACTGGAGACTGGACACAACTAACACCTGTGTGTGTGTGTTTACCTGGACTTTGATGTCGTTCTCCAGTTCAGCATCGAGGAAGTCCAGAGTGACAGGTTCCTGGAATTTAGGATTCTGAGGAGATGTGAGTGTTTAGTCTGGTGGATGAGTTACCATGAAACACACGCACACACACACACACACACACACACACACACACACACACACACACACACACACACACACACACACACACACACACACACACACACACACACACACACACACACACACACACACACACACTCTCTCTCATTCTTGTATATTCAATAGCATGACTTGTTTGATATCGGTCCCACTGAAGCATGTTGAGTTGCTACAGTGAGTTGTAATGAAACGCAGTAGACCAGTAGAAGCCCAAACAGATATATTTGACTAAAACATATACATTTCAGACATTGCTTACATTTGTATACGATCAAGTCTCTCTATTTTGCATGGGAATACATGGAAACTTGGAGCTCATTTCCTGGTGTATTTACAGTCTTTAATATCCAACAATGAAAATGTAAAAACTAAAAACTTGCTCAGAAAACTTGGGAGGCCAAATAAAATCAGCGCCGCCAGTTGGGAAACCCAGTAGACTGTGTAATGTTTCAGTCAGGGGTTCTTAGCATGGCTTCAGGCCATAGAGTAAAACTATGCTCCTTACCCTATCCTGTTATTGTGTTCTACAGTATATACTGTACATTCAGACAAAGAGCCTAGTTTATACAGCTGAGAACCAACTGACCCGGAATACTCCAGCTTGTGTGTGTGTGTGTGTGTGTGCGTGTGTGTTGCATGCATGCGTGATGGTTGAGTCCGTGTGTGTGTTGAGTGGGTGCCTGCCTGAGTCAGTGTGTGTGTGTGTGTGTGTGTGTGTGTTTGATACAGACTAACTGTAGACTGTGTTAATGTCAGTAGTTAAACCCTCAGTGCGTATCAGGGACTTTCTAATGTTATAAAGTAGCAGCAGTAATCCAGAACTACTTTGTTAAAGCACCAGTAAATGGATGGAACCTGATACTCTGTCTCCTAGCAACGCTGCTCTACCTTTAGACTGTATACACGTTTTAGAAGGTTCATATAGATTTCGTTTCTGCAAAAGCTACATAAACACACTGTAATGATGATGATTAAATTATCCTTACATTGGATGAAGAGAGAAAAGAAAGACGGAACAGTGGAGAAAAAGGAGGATGATGAAGAGGATCTCAGCATGAAAAAAAAAGTTATATAGTTAGAGGCCATAAGATGACACAGAACATATAAGCACATTAAATAAAGAGTCAAATTAAGGAGAGAGGATGAAACTATGATATACAGAGAAAGAAAGAAAGAAAGAAAGAAAGAAAGAAAGAAAGAAAGAAAGAAAGAAAGAAAGAAAGAAAGAAAGAAAGAGTCCCAAAGTGAGTGGGTGGGGGAGAGAGATCAAAATCCAACTCCAAATGTAGCGAGGGATTTGTGTGATGAATATGAAATGGGTTTTCTATTCAACCACAAATCACACACAGACTGAAACACAAGAACAAGAGAGAAAAGAGAGAATGTGTTCAAAGAGGCCAAGGTCACCCTCCATATTCACACACCCCTCTGTTTCTCTGATCACACATGCACATGCAAACAGATCATACACAGTAAGATTGACCATGCCCTTTCACTGGAATGCTTTACAGTGATGTACCAGAGGGATTATGGACATGATTTACAAAGCAAGTGTATGATTTGAATATAAATAGGAATTCATGACAATAGTGCACAGATGGACTCATACAGTTTCATGAATTGATCCATCAAGTCCCAGTGAGAAAGACAAACCCATAGCAGTACTAGGAAGGGGCCTGCTGTAACCTGTTCATGTCATCATGTGTTAGTTCAGTCTCCCTCCCTCCCTCCCTCCCTCTAGGACCTACCCTTCTCCCTCCCTCCCTCCCTCTAGGACCTACCCTTCTCTCCATCTCCCTCTCTCACACGCAGGTGCATACACCCAAACTTCTAGACAATGACACAACATAATGACAACATGACAGATGGCTTAGAGGAAAGAAACAGTTTAACAGAACATGTGAAAGAGTAAACAGTGGGAAACATTTAGCTAATTATGTGACCGTCTACTTGACTAATAACAACTAGTCACTATTACACTGACCACGCTAATGTTCATCTGAAGTGCGTTTACTGATTGGAATGATTCAAAATTCAAGAGGCTCTCTCACATCTGAGCCATCTTTGTTGCAGGCGCATTGTAACAATAGAATTCATGAAGGAAAAGAGAAACCCGCACACTGCTCTGGATAGTATCACTATTTATTATTAAGCTTTACGTATCGGCTTCAAGGCCTTCGTCAGAGCTTTTGTGAGTGCTTGTAATTTGCAAACGTAAGTAGACATTGCTCCACCCACATCCATTTAGTGCATGGAATGGGGTTGGATTCAAGGAAAACTAAAATGTGTTACCAGACATAACAATGTGAATTTTATAAATATTAAAATAAAACTTATTAAACACTGATTGGAAAGATTGAAAATTACGCTTTGGTTCGTTCAACCTTTTCTAATCAATTGATCTGAAATCAAATAGCAGTGTGTGCGCATGTGTGTGTGTGTGTGGGGGGAGGGGGGGGGGGGGGGATTTGGAGGCGTGGCTTATTGGGATGTGGCTTCCAGGTTGTTATTTTTGCCATCCTGTGAAAGTGAATGTCATTATTGTGGTCTGTTGTATTCCTTATTCAAAATTAAACTTGCCAGTGTCTGTAATGATACTTGCATAAGTGCATGCGATACTAAAGAGCCTGACAAGTGTTATAAGTTAAGGTATCCAATGCTTGGTTACGATATTGTTGCTACTTAATATGAAAGTCTTGTGTAAAGAATATGTTCAGAAACATAACTTCATGTTATTGAATCAACACAATTTCTTGATATATACATAATTTATTTAATTGGGTATAACCCATAGGTAATTCTATATTAAAAAGTGAACTTGGAACAAGATGAAAACATGGGATGTATTTACATGAAATATTAGTTTGTATTTGTTATTTATTGGGTTTAACCAAAGGGGGAAAGTAAGTTGAGTGCTGAAATAAATAGGTTGCAACTTAAAATATAGGATTGATAAAAATCAAATAAAACAGTTGACATTGAATCATATATTTGGTTTCAACAAATGTAGTATTTTTTAAATGAGAAAACATAACTCATTTACTTGTAACCAGTCAAGTAATTTTCTTCGGTTGATCCAAGGAGTCATATTGTAGTGTACCATCACTTTAGCAGAGTTTACTGGACACACACACTCCAATCAATGATCTAACAGTTAAAGACCAGCCCCAAGGGTTACTAGACTACATCTATAATATGTTCTACTAAAGGACATCTACTATCTATCTATCCTACTCTCTCTCACCTCATGGAGCGTGATGGCATACGGCTTATTGAGTCTTGTCTTGTGGTTACGGATCCTTTTCTAACAGATACATAATGAGAGAGATGCAGGGAGCTTTTCAGTGGGAGACAACATCTCCATTTGATAATATGAATTCATTGGCCAGGCACTATTATCTCAATAGAATACACGTTAACACATACAGTATGTGGCCAGGCGGGACTCAAACCCTGACCGTTGCAACCTTCAACAAAGGGTGGTGTCTGTAGCATATTTCAGCATGGTTAAAATCACATTAGTCAGAACAAGGCCTTCTGATGGCATTCATCTCTGATCCCCTCTCTGTAACAGACTGTTTCAAACCCTGACTGACACACTCACACACGGTCCCTCCTTAGGAAACCTATACAACGCTGTACAAGACCTCCAGTCACATTGAAACAGTTCCCCTTGAAAGAGGCTGCACGCCTTTACACACACACATGAACACTCTGTGTATGCTGTGCATTGCTTAGGGTTACGTGCCAGTGCATGCGTGTGTATGAATAGATTGGATCCATGAGTGTGTGTCCATGTTGATTAGTGTTTTGAGGATGTGGTTGGATGAGATGTTAACATGTGTCCCAGGCCTTGTTGAACACAACAAGCCCCAACAGAGAGCCTGCGGGCCTGGGCAACACATGGCCCTCTGCAGCCTGTCAAGTCCTGGCCAGGGGGGTGTTGAGGAGGAGGTCGGCAGAGGAGGAGAGGAAAGAGGGGAGGAATAGAAGAGGTACTGTAGGTAGGAGCAGTGGGTTGTGTTGGCTCAGGAGCATTATGGTGGCCTGTGGTTAGACATACTGCTACGATCATGTGTGGGTTCATATGAACATGAATAGCAAGCATAGTAGCACCTCAGAATGAGTTGGGATTGTAAGACATGTGGTAACAGAATAGAAGAGGTAGGGATAGTATATACCTTAGGTTGGAGGTTGGGGTGTAGCAGTACATATCCATTGGGGTCGATGGCAAAATAATAGCCATTAGGTCCAATCTGAGGAGTGGAGGAACAGAGAGGGTTGGTGGAGACAGTTGAACATATTTTGTATACTACAGGGAACATGAATGTGTACTCACTACATGCCTGTTCTGGGTTATTAGAGTTTCGATCATAAACATGATTGAGTTCATATGATTGAGGGCAGGGCTGTCAGAGTAAGTCTGTTATTTTCAGGCGAATAATTTGGACCAACATTTTTTTTACGAGCACGTCTTGTTTATGACGCCGTTGACACCAATTGTGAAATAAGGCCACAATCCGTAAATTATTTATTCGGAACAGGTTACATTTGTTTGTCTTCTCGCATGCGAAAATAAGCTGTAGACCAATATAAATTGTTATCTGGGAAGCTGCCTCTGACAGGTCTGTGGGTTCACAGTGTGAATTAATTAATTAATCAATTGCTCTCTGCCTGTTTTTTTCAGTTTGCAACGCATCAGTGCAGCACCATATTCATTTAATCATTGTGATCCCATCACACCAGACCTATACACGTCACTCTCGCCGTTGAAATGTCCCATGTTCATTTAATCATTGTGATCCCATCACACCAGACCTATACACGTCACTCTCGCCGTTGAAATGTCCCATGTTCATTTAATCATTGTGATCCCATCACACCAGACCTATACACGTCACTCTCGCCGTTGAAATCTCCCATGTTCATTTAATCATTGTGATCCCATCACACCAGACCTATACACGTCACTCTCGCCGTTGAAATGTCCCATGTTCATTTAATCATTGTGATCCCATCACACCAGACCTATACACGTCACTCTCGCCGTTGAAATGTCCCATGTTCATTTAATCATTGTGATCCCATCACACCAGACCTATACACGTCACTCTCGCCGTTGAAATCTCCCATGTTCATTTAATCATTGTGATCCCATCACACCAGACCTATACACGTCACTCTCGCCGTTGAAATGTCCCATGTTCATTTAATCATTGTGATCCCATCACACCAGACCTATACACGTCACTCTCGCCGTTGAAATCTCCCATGTTCATTTAATCAATGTGATCCCATCACACCAGACCTATACACGTCACTCTCGCCGTTGAAATCTCCCATGTTCATTTAATCATTGTGATCCCATCACACCAGACCTATACACGTCACTCTCGCCGTTGAAATCTCCCATGTTCATTTAATCATTGTGATCCCATCACACCAGACCTATACACGTCACTCTCGCCGTTGAAATCTCCCATGTTCATTGCCAATGATGTACCGCAGGGGTTCCCAAACTTTTTTGGCCCACGACCCCATTTTGATATGAAAATGTTTTTGCAACCCCAAAACGGATATAATCAACGGCCAATGTTTACTTTTTTAAATTGAGGCTATGAAAGTCTATTACAAATCAGTCTGACAGTACAGTACTTTTGACACTACAATCTGAAGGAAGTATGGTTTAAAGTGACTAAACTACAGAAGAAAGGTATTAGAAAGTTCAAGGTCATCAGACAATACTTTTGTATGAACTTCTGTGTAGAAAAGAACATCATCATTAACCACGTTTCCATCCACATTTTTATGCGACCAAATACAACACAAGTTTCAGCACAATTTTCTAAACGCCGACAGATCATCATTTTGTGTCAGTATAATTCATTATGCCAGAAATGGCGGTGGAAACACCTTTATGTGCAAATATAAATATAACCATCATATGGAAGTAAACTGTCACGCGATGATGGCGTGTGGTCCTCCCACCACGACTATGGAAACCATGCAGTTTATTAGGCTACAGATAAAATAAGTTACGATGAACTTCACAGGGTGGTGAAAGTGCACAGTGATCTTGATGCTCAGTAGAGCTGAAAATGCGATGGAAACACATTGAACTTTAGATTTTTATTTGGTGCATGAAAACATATGTGAAAAAGTACATGTTGTGTGCACCACATCATCACACACTGGTTTTAATCTGCAACAAGACCGTTTGGTGGAAACACCACTGCTGGGAAGTGGCATTCCTTATGCAGATTTTACAATATTTGTATGAAAATTGGTCACCAGTTGGACCCTAGCTAGTGACGATGTTCTTCTTCGCCCAGCCTGATTTTGTGCCTGGTCCACTATGTTCTAACGAGTCCTGCGCAGCTTGTAGAAGGAAACAGAAACCATACGTGTCTCAGAGTCTTATCTTTCAGCGACGGGGTCATAATATTTTGTAGCTGAAACGGTTCAATAGAAAGAGACACATTAGTAGGTAGAAAACAGAAACCTGGTCATTACAACTCCATCTAGGGCCACCGAGGTTACCGATGTAACTATTTTTATTTTTTTATTTCAACGTTTCTCTCAAAACCCCTTTTTCAAATTAGGTGAGCCCTAGTTTGGGAAATGCTGATGTAGCCTATTTTATAGCCATTCAGCAACGAAGAGGATCGATCTATGCTTCTCTCCTCTAATAGGCCTAGGCTTATTAGTTTTATTAAAAAATGCTCAAAATAAGTTTCAAACTATATTGCTGCCCGTTTGAGAGCTATGAGGGGGAAGAGATGGGCCAGTGGAGTTGCCAGCAGAGATGCGTGAATTGCTCAAGAATGGAACAGTGACGTAAACAGAGAGTTGTGTAAGTTAGAAGTTAATGTAGCGATATATTATAGGCCTGCTAAAGTGAATCTAGGCGGCCACCTGTGCTATAGGCAACCCTAAAAGGAAGAGACAAAAAACTCTCCGCCTATTTAGATAAAGCACTCAAATTAAAATACATAACCTTCCACTGCTTCATTAAAATTCATCAATGGCTGATCATTAGGCTATAGACAGGCTAGTTTTTGGTATCCGACAGAAAGGATTTGAAGCTAAGGCAAGTTTTTTAATACATTTTTTGGGAAAGAAGAAATGTGATTTGCTTATGTGTCTGAGTGAGATACGCTTCAGGTGGCTTTGCTTGATGGGTCCTTTTAGGTGTGTGTGTGTGCGCGTATAAGTTTGCTAATTCTCTATGTCTATTGAGAAAGTTTCCTAAAATGGGCTAAGCCTGTGTGGAGGGAAAAGCTCATCAGACTTGTTGTGAATGGATTTAGTTTGTCTAAAACCGAATCTGTATTTTTTCAGAATTTGGACAAAAAAATCAACATTTGGTGAGAAAAGGCCTTAACATTGAGACGGAACTAGGAGAATAAGGAGTGTTCTGGTGTGTTAGTGTGTGTGTCACTCACAGTGTAGCGCGGTGTGAGCTTCTTGATGTCATCTAGTGACACGTCAATCCCCATCACCCCTAGGATCAACTGGTTCTGAATCTGAGAGGGAAAGATCCAGGGAGTTCAACATTTTCATTTAAAATTGAATAGTAAGAGTCATGTTGACTTAGAGGCTATTGGTGTCTAATGCTGGGATGGGATTATTTTAAGAAAGAATTGGTGTGTGTGTGCCTGCTTGCGTGTGCGGATTACCTCTAAACCCGATTCATCTTTATACTTGGTCTTGTTGAAGACAGGTAGGGTTCCTGTGATGACCAGACCTAGCTCCTAACACACACAGACAAAGAAAGCTAAATGTAAGTCATCATTATTGGGTTTCAGAAACCTCCAGCGTGGAGGTAGATTTTGGTGAGGTGCATTGTGGGATAGAAGTGATGTGATACCAGAGCGTCAAGGTAGACATTAGTCCACTGGACCTGCTTGGCCAGCTGGTCAGCTAGAACCATGGGTCTGCCCAGGACATCCAGGTACTCCTACAACACACAAATACACTCTTTTGAATACAATTTAGTCATTTAGCACACACTCTTATCCAGAGTGACTTACACGGGCAAATAGGGTTAAATGCCTTGCTCAAGGGCACATCGACAGATTTTTCACCTAGTCAGCTTCCGGTTACTGGCCCAACACTCTTAACTCCTATGCTACCTGCTGCCAAATACACACGTTTAAGACAAAGTCAACCAGATACACATCGGAATAAATGAAACACACACACAAACACAAGTTCATGCAGAATGCTTATTATCACCTGAGTGTTGATGCGTATGGCTCCAATAGAGGGAATCTCATAGAAGTATCCTGGGAGAAATAGACAAAGGACTAAGATCAGGACATTAGCTATCTACATAAGCAGACCCAACATGGAAACTCAAATGATACACAGTACTACCAGTGCTTAATGTTTAGCACAAACAAACAACAACAACATGGTATCCTACCTTTATTAGCACAGGCCATCCACTGGACTGGACCTTTATCATAGTTGTGTTGACCCACTGAGAAGGTGAAGATACGCACCTAGAACACAGAGCCGTGTGTATCTGTTAAAGACACATCCACATTGAACTGTAAGGTGTGTGATAGAAGTTAAAAACTATAGTTAGGTACTGTGTCTGAGAGGTTATTATGAGCCATAGAATATCAACTCGAACTAGTGGGAAGGACTACTGTTACAGTGTACACAGGGATTGGTTTGTGAAGGGCTGAGGATGGTGTTACCATGTTCTCTCTACCATCCATCCTCACAGTCTCCTTTCATGTGCTGAGCAGAAAGAGCAGCTTTGGCAGAGATATCATCACACACTTCATATCTGCTAGAGAGGATGACTGACAGTAACTGAGACTGATCTGTGTGCGTGCGTGTGTGTGTGTGTGTGTGTGTCAGTGAGTGAGTGAGTGTGTGTGTGGGTTAGTGTAGGGATTATCTGGCCTCCACCTGTATAAACCATAGGATCAGCACACAGAATACTTTCTCAACATCCAAACAAGCCATCACTCTGTTTCCCTTCATCATTCAGACCTGCTTTCCATATTTACTACTATCGGTCGCCGACTAGGTGGATTATACATTGTAGTGTGTGTTGAAACTGTACCTTCTTGTCAGCGTTGTATTTCTGCAGTATGGCCGACGCTCTCTCCTCTCCTCCATCAGTGAACAGCATGATGATCTTGTTACAGTTGGCTCTAGTGATGTTAGTCTGCAAAGAGAAACCACGCCATATAGAGAATATGGGTTGCCAATCCTAACACACCTGATTGTGCTTAGGAAGGTACTACTGAGTAGCTGATGACTAAAATCAGGGTAGTAAAAGACTGGAGTAAAATCCTACACACCCAGGAGCTTGTTGGTCACTGGGCTAGAAAGTAGAGACATACCCGCTATAACCAGCAGAGGGCAGTGTCTCATCATAATCTATCATAAGAGAAAAAGCAGAGCTCACAGGTGACACTTTGTACATTTTACATGAAGTATGTTTCTGAAACTTCAATGTACATCTGCTGGAGGGTTGTCATTATACCTAAATGTAACAACTGTGTTATACTTCTAAACAGAGGGCTCTTACTGCATAGAGCTGTTCGAAGGCAAACTCAAATCCCTTGGTGTAATTGGTGATGCCTTTAGCAGAGATGTTCTGAACAGCATCCTTCAGGATCTTCTTATTCCTCACATTGGCCTGGACCAGGTGGTCAAAGCACGCCGTGTTATTCACCCTGGTGTTGAACTGGTAGAGGGAGACAGATAGAGGTTAGACATTTACGCACGCACGCATGCACACGCACGCACGCACGCACGCACACACACACACACACACACACACACACACACACACACACACACACACACCTGGCCATGACTACTATCATGCAGTGGTAAACAGACACATTCATCAAGTGTTGCGAATTACTCTGCATCCTCTCAACTTCATGATCTGGTACCATGGAAACAAGACTCCCTCTACTAGCACACTCTCATTAGAGTGGAAATAACACACACACACACACACACACACACACACACACACACACACACACACACACACACACACACACACACACACACACACACACACACACACACACACACACACACACACACACACACACACACACACACACACACACACACACACACACACACCTTGGCAGCCAAAACAACAGATGCTCCAGATTGAGTGCTCTGAGACATGAGTAGAGGTATTGTACCTGTTAGAATGGGGGAGGCTACAGATATAAGACATACTTACTGACACACACTATCACTGTTTTGATCCCAGTAATAATACAATGCAGAGAGAATAGCCATGGTACAACTGTTGGCTGTATTGTCTTTCTCAACAATGCTGCAACCCATCGATCTGAACCAATCAATGTGCCTGTTAATCAGCAAATGGGGACAGCAGATACATGCATCCATGGAGACTAGCAGAATCTGACTGGGTATGTGCATGCATGTGTGTTTGTGTGTGTGTGTGTGTGCGCATGTATCTGCATTTGTGTGACAACTTTGATGTTTCTAACTGAGTGACAGAGACACCACTTAGACTGGAAGGCAATTTCAAGGCTTCGCTTGCCTGACATGCAGACTGAGCTTAGGAGACAGCATGGAAACACACACACACACACACACACACACACACACACACACACACACACACACACACACACACACACACACACGCACACACACACACACACCCACACACCCACACACACTACAATGTGCTCTTTAATCACCTAATCTATTAAAAGGAGAGGAGGAGGGTGAGAAGAAGGGTGGGAGGAAGAGAAAAAGGAAGTAAGAGGTAGAAAGTAGGAAGGGAGAGGATGAGAGAGAGGAGGTGTGTAAAAGAGAAAGAATTTCTCCTCCATATATGTCTAATTAATTCATGCTAGGAGATACTTCATAGCCTTATCCAGTGCATGAGACAATTTAGTGGGCATGCTGAGTATATGTAAATGTGAGAATTTCCTTGGGTAGTATATCCAAGACTTTAGCTGCGCTCAATTGAGCTTGCGTGGCAGAATGGAACCAATGGAATAGTCCCAAAAGTGCAAACACGCCCATCTGGTACTCCAGAGAGCGTCTGCTAAATGACAAAAACATACATATACAGTACCAGTCAAAAGTCATTTAATGTTTTTTCTTTATTTTTACTATTTTCTACATTGTAAAATAATAGTGAAGACATCAAAACTATGAAATAACACATATGGAATCATGTAGTAACCAAAAACGTGTTAAACAAAACTAACAAAATATATTTTATATTTGAGATTCTTCAAAGTAGCAACCATTTGCCTTGACAGCTTTGCACACTCTTGACATTCTCTCAACCAGACTCTCCCCCCACATCTCCACCCCCTTTCCTATATTTCGACAGACCAAAAATATAAACACAACATGAAACAATATTTTTATATAAGTTCATGTACGGAAATCAGTCAATTTAAATGACTTCATTAGACCCTTGGATTTCACATGACTGGGAATACAGATATGCATCTGTTGGTCACAGATACTTAAAAAAAAAAGTACGGGTGTGGGTCAGAAAACCAGTCAGTATCCTGCAACACGGGGCCATGCATTATCATGCTGAAACATGAGGTGCATTCAAATTGCCATCGTTAAAATGCAATTGTGTTCGTTGTCCGTAGCTTATGCCTACCCATACCATAACACCACTGCCACTCTGTTCACAACGTTGACATCAGCAAACCGCTCGCCCACATGAAGCCATGCACGCTGTCTGACATTTGTCTGGTACAGTTGAAACGGGGATTTATACGTGAAGAGCACACTTCTCCACTGTGCCAGTGGCCATCGAAGGTGAGCATTTGCCCATTAAAGTCGGTGATGACTCCGAAACTGCAGTCAGGTCAAAACTCTGGTGAGGACGACAAGCACGGAGATGAGCTTCCCTTAGATGGTTTCTGACAGTTTGTGCAGAAATTCTTTGGTTGTGCAAACCCATAGTTTCATCAGCTGTCTGGGTGGCTGGTCTTTGACGATCCCGCAGGTGAAGAAGCGGGATGTGGAGGTCCTGGGCTGGCATGGGTACACGTGGTCTGCGGTTGTGAGGCCGGTTGGACGTACTGCCAAATTCTCTAAAACGACATTGGAGGCGGCTTATGGTAGAGAAGTGAAAATTCAAACCTCTGACCACGTGCCAATTGCACGTCCTTCAAAACTTGAGACATCTGTGGAATTGTGTTGTGTGACAAAACTGCACATTTGTGGCCTTTTAATGTCCCTAGCACAAGGTGCACCTGTGTAATGATCATGCTGTTTAATCACCTTCTTGATATGCCACACGTGTCAGGTGGATGGATTATCTTGGCAAAGGAGAAATGCTCACTAACAGGGATGTAATACATTTTTGCACAACATTTGAGAGAAATAAGCTTTTTGTGCATATGGAACATTTCTGGGATCTTTTATTTCAGCTCATGAAACATGCGACCAACACTTTACATGTTGAGTTTATATTTTTGTTCAGTATACAGTATATATACACTGTATAATATTGTATGTCCATTATGAATGTGTTTTTAGTGTTTTTGTATGTAATTCCCTTGTTCCCCTTGTGATCTTATTAGCTGAGTCCCAGTGAGTGTGTGTGTGTGTGTGTGTGTGTGTGTGTGTGTGTGTGTGTGTGTGTGTGTGTGTGTGTGTGTAGATCAGGAGAGTGATGATAGATGGGAACCCAGGTGAAGAGACCATAGAGACTGTATGTGTGAGAGAGAGAGATGGGTTCGGGTTGGATTACAGATTACACTGAGCAGAGAGCTAATCTCTAGTCCCTAATCCCAGTACAGCCTCCCTGTTCACTTAGGCCACAGGACTGCCTAGCTGCAACTGGCTAGCTAACAACACTGAACTGGCAAGAGAAAAGAGCTGAACACACACACTAAGACAAAGATATCTGTATTAGTCTGACAACCCAATAACGTTAGGGATGTGTGTGTGTCCAAATGTCAGTTTAGTCCCTAGGCTGCTGTTAATGAACAAGGATTCATTGGTAATATTAGAGATGAATGAATTAGTGTCAGGTTATAATACCCACAGGACAGGAGGATTGTGTGTGTGTGTGTGTGTGTGTGTGTGTGTGTGTGTGTGTGTGTGTGTGTGTGAGCATGCGCTCATGATGTGGTACTAGGAGGACACCATCTGACCAGTTGATTTAAAGTAATCCAATAACAGATAATGAAAACATATCATTGAACGCTGGGACTGTGAGGGGACCCACACAGAAACACTGTAACACACACATTATTTTTGTTGTTGTATTGTTTGTAAATCTTAGTATAACAAATGAGTGTGACTGTTCTTGTCTATCAGTGCCTTGTTACTTGTCATGTTGTGTGTTTTTTGTGGACCCCAGGAAGAATAGCTGATGCTTCTGAAAAAGCTAATTGGGATCCAAATCAACAATACTCCAGCCATACATCACCACAGTGTTGGAGACCGCAACTGGTTTCTCAGTGTGTATGTAAACACAACTGTAGAATGCCTTACTGTAGACATGGTGCAGTAACGTATTAGTGTTGTTGTCAACCATTGGGTTCAACCAGGATTCTATTGTTCTCTAGTTGGTTCTAGTTGATTGTAATCAAAGTTCATCTTTGAGAGATAAAGAGAGAGAGGAAAGAGAGTGATGGATAAGTATTTCATATGGTTCTCTGAGTAGCACTCTTGGGCTGGTGTACTGAGTGGTCCTGGGAGCACTGGGTAGTTGTGATCCCACTCCCCAAATTGAGCAGAGGGCATTTCATTACTGGCCTGTTTTAAAGAGAGACAATGGAGAAATCTATATTTCATTACTTCTCAATCAACCCCATCTCTCTCTCTCTCTCTTTCTGTCTCTCTCTCTCTCTATATGATTGAATGAATGTATATATACTTACATAGACCACGTTGACATAGTCATCATCAGACAGAGTCTCCAGCATCTCACCGACAGAGGTCCTGATCAGCTTCAGAGTCAGACCAGACACACTGCCACTCCTGTTGAGACATGGACAGTTACATTCAAACCACAGAATAAGACTTACGGTCAGCCAGACAACAGGGAGGTACAGTACTCTGGTATACTGTACTATGTTTAGATAGTTACTGTGAGGTAGTGTAATAGTGAAGTGTGTGTTGTGACTCACGCGTCCACTAGGATCAGCATGTCCTTGGGTGAGGCAGCTCCCTGAATGTACCTTCACACAGCACATACACACAGAGGTTATAAACATACTCACAGTACACACATAGGTTATAAACACAGTGCATACAATGGTTATGAACTCTTATACACATGTATTGTGCATAGAGAATCTGGTTTCTGGTGTGCATGAATGCGTGTGAGAGAGAGAGAAAAGAGGTTGCTCACCAGGGTCTCCTGCGTACGTCGTACAGGTCGATCTTACTGGGGGTCTTCCGAGCATCCATCCATGGAGAGGCTGGAGAGGACACAGAGTCTGGGTTAACAACAATACTGTACTGTGAAACTGGGTTCGAATCCCTACAATACACAGTTTACTATCCAAACTGATATACCCTTAGATACCCTATTTAACACTGAAACCATGGAACAAATAGTCGCAGAATATTATACTCATCTTCAGTTTACCATCCAAACATTAAAGTATGTTTTACTTTTGATAGGAGTAAATTACAATAGTATGAAATACATTCATTTGTGACAATGTGACTCTTCAATTAAGTCTAAGAAAGGTTGTTGTTTCATCACGTCTATATGATACACCACCTGCTACAGTATGAAGTAGAGTTCAGAAACAACCACTATCACAGACTTCCTTTTGAATGCATACGGTCTAGTTCCTATCTAGGTTAATGCTTTAAGTATATTAAATATAGAAACCATGGAACAATCGTGACTTTTGTTTACAGTATAAACAAACTACTAGAAACTAGGATTCAGTCATTTTTTTCATTTAATATTTAAAACATACAATATACTTGCAGTGAAGCCGCTCAACAACTACATCACATTAGTTATCTAACAGACTCCCATCCAGAGCGACACATAGAAGCAACCAGGGTCAACGCTCTGCTCAAGGGCACGTCGACAGATCTCCAACAAAGTCAAAAACGGGGACCCGAACCAGCGATACATCAGCCACCAGCCCAAGCTCCCAATCGCCAGGCCATCAGCCCTCCAATACCCCCACCCCCCCCTCCCCACAGATCCCCATTTCCCCTGATTAGTATGTTATATATGTGCCCTCTGTTCCCTCTGTCTTTGTCGGTTATTGTTCCCACGTCCGTTAGTGGTGTGAGTACCTATGCGTTGATGCAGCTGTTATGCTGCATGCTATATATATATATATATATATTGTGTATTACGGGTATCGTCCCATGTCGTTCAACAACGTTTACCCTCACTCTTTTGTTTGGGTACAGCCCAGTGTTTTTGTATACGTGATTGTTTTGGGTGTATTAAAAATCCCTATTGTGTATTCCTGCGCCTGTCTCCAAAATCATTTATACCAGCGTGACAGATGTTCTCTTTTTCGTCTCATCCTCACCCACTGAATGACAATTACTGTAAGGAATTCTTTCCAAATAATAAAAAAAATGGAAAATTAACAAATGTACAGAAAGATCAGTGTGAAGGCCAAATTCTAGAGGAATAACTTTTTGAGGCTATTAAAACTTCTTCAGGATCGGTGGGTCCCCTGCGGGATGTTGTGCTAGCTTAGGCTAATGCGATTATCATGAGGTTGTAAGTAACAAGAACATTTCCCAGGACATAGACATATCTGATATTGTCAGAAAGCTTAAAATCTTGTTACTCTAACTGCACTGTCCAATTTACAGTAGCTATTACAGTGAAAGAAAACCATGCTATTGTTTGAGGAGAATGCACAGTTTTGAACATGAAAATGTATTAATAAACAAATTGGGCAGTCTTCATACAAAATGTTGAACAGAAATGCAATGGTTCACTGGATCAGTCTAAAACTTTGCACACATACTGCCGCCATCTATAGGCCAATATATATATATATATATATATATATATATATATATATATATATATATATATATTGCACTGGAATAATACATTATGTCCTTTCTCTTGCATTTCAAAGGTGATGGTACCAAAATATATTTTTTTAAACTGACGTTTATTTCTTTGTATTATATTTTACCAGATCTAATGTCTTATATTCTCCTACAAACTTCAAAGTGTTTCCTTTCAAATGGTACCAAGAATATGCATATCCTTGCTTCAGGGCCTGACCTACAGGCAGTTAGATTTGGGTAAGTCATTTTAGACGAAAATTGAAAAAAAGGGGCGGATCCTTAAATCCTTTCAGTCTGGAAAAACCGCAGGGCTTGATGGCATACCGGTATATTAATCCTTTTTTGATATACTCAAAGCTCCATTGTTAGCTTGTTTTAACTACTCCTATAGCAATGGTAGTCTGTCAGGTACTAAGCGGAAAGGTCTGACTTCAATATTATTAAAACAAGATGGCAATAATAAAGGTCCAGTCTATCTTAAAAACTGGAGGCCTCTTACACTTCAATGTTGTGATGCAAAAATACTAGCGAAATGCATAGCACTCAGAAATAAAAAGGATTTACCAGGTATTGTTCATCCTGATCAGACAGTTTTTTTTTTACATGGCCGAACATCATAAAACATCTAAGAAGCTAGGCCTGGTATTTATAGCAGATTTTGAAAAGGCCTTTGATAAAGTAAGACTGGATTTTTTCAATTTTGGTCATTCTCTTATAAAATGAGTAAAAGTAATGTATAGCAACCCCAGGTGTATAATAGTAAATCACGGCTATTTCTCAGAGAGTTTTGAATTGTCAAGAAGAGTTAAACAGGGGTGCCCGCTGTCACCATATCTATTTGTTTTGGCCATAAAAATGCTAGCTATTAAAATCAGATCAAATAACAACATTAAAGGGTTAGAAATCCAAGGATTTGTTACGCGGAGTGGAACAGGGGAACCCAAGAGCAGACTCAGACGAGGAGACTGGGATGAAGTAACCAAGTATTTATTGAAACACAGGGGAGAGATGGAGTGCAGGTCAGGGGAAGCATGGGCGGATGGCTGGAAACCAGGTGAGGAGGCTGAGGCTGGAGCAAGAGGGGTTGAGAAGGGAGTAGTAGAGTGGGAGTAGGGGAGTAGTAGAGTGGGGAATCCAGGACAGAGTAGCAGGATGATGAGATGTGGGACTGGAGACAGAGACCAGAGTCAGAGCAGGCAGAATGAGCAGAGATTACGATCTGGCAGTGTGGAAGTGGCAGGGCTGAGTATTAGTAGAGGTCTTGATTATGGAACAGGTTGCAGCTGGTGGGGATCTACCCTGACTCCAGCACACCTGTCTCTGCACGTAGATGTGACAGGCTTAAAACAAAGGTGTCCATGTATGCCGGTGACGAGTTTTATATTAAGTCCACAAGCTAGATCCCTGCAATGTCTCATTGAAGATCTAGATAACTTTTATGGACCTAATTATGATAAGTGCACAAAATTACGTATTGGATCTTTAATTACCCTGCAGTTTACCTATATAATGGGCTGAAGGTGAAGTAGACATACTTGGTATTCATATCACAAAAGATATACATGAGTTCTCCACAATGAAACTTGTAAAAATAGACAAGATCCTGCAACCATGGAGATGTAAACACCTGTCTACTTATGGAATAATTGTCCTAATTAACTCCATAGTCATATCTCAGTTTACTCACTTACTTATGGCGCTGCCTACTCCTGATGATTCGTTTTTCAAATCATATGAGCAAAACATATTTAGCTTTATCTGGGCCGCTAAACCAGAGAAGATAAAACGTGCCTATCTATTTAATGAATATGAATTGGGTGAGTTGAGATGATCAAATATAAAAGCACTAAACCTTTCTCTAAAAGCTTCACTTATTGAAAAGTTTTACTTGAACCCTAAATGATTCTCAAGTAGATGACTAAGAAAAGCTCATCCACTGTTTAAAAATGGCCTTTTTGCCTTTGTGCAGATTGTCATGTCTCATTTTTGATTAATTGAAAATTAATGATTAATTAAACAAGTATTGCAGAGCTGGCTACAATTTCAATTTCACCCCCTGAAAAGATAGAACAAATATTACAACCAATATTATGGCTGAAGTCAAATATGTTGGTTAATAAAATACCTGTATTTATGGGAAAGATGTTTGAAAAGGGTATTTTGTTTTTAAATTATATTGTAAATTAGAATGGTAGAGTTATGTCTTTCATGGAGTTATCAGAATTGTACGGGAAGGTCTGCTCAATCCAAGATTATAAGCAATTGATTATAGCAACACCTAAAAAATGGAGGAGGCGGGTGGCAGCGGGAGGAGGTAGGGAACTGGTATGTCTGCCCAATATAAAGAATCAAAACTAGGAATAAAAATAGCATAAATAGGCAAGTATACCAGTTTCATTTGAGGACCAGGATGTTGGAAAGTATACCAGTTTCATTTGAGGACCAGGATGTTGACAGCTGTGCCATACAGATTGCAAAATAGTTGGGAAGAGATGTTTGATGTACCAATTCCATGGTACATGGTACACATGGCTAACCATGTGTATGTAACAAATAAAATGTGATTTGATTTGGTATAGGGTGTGTGAGGTGATATATAAAACGACACAAGATTCAAGACATTGTGCTTTTCAGCTAAAATTATTATATAGAATTCTTGCCACCAACAAAATGTTGAATATTTGGGGCATACAATCATCGAAGCTCTGCAGATTTTGTTGTGAGGACACAGAATCAAAATACCATTTATTTTGGTTCTGTCCTCAGGTCGCCTGTTTCTGGTCTCAGGTTCAGGAATGGCTGAAAATGCATAACATTGATCTACAATTGACCCTAGAAATAGTACTGTTGGGAGATCTGGAGAGATATACTCATACTCTTAGTAAAAGTACTATCTTCAACTCGCAATCTATGGATTCTATTCTATTCGATTAGATAGATTGATATTGAATGTTAAACATCACAGCATAACTGAAAGATATATGGTGAGTAGAAATCTGAAGAGGGTGGCCAGCAGAGATAGATGGGATGGGCTGAGGGAAGCTGAGGGTTGGGATGTGGAACTGGAGACAAGTGGGAGTGGAGTTGTTGGAGGGGGATAGAATGGCAGTCAAAGTAAAACAATTAAAACATAACAAAAACTAAGTTTGAATGACACTGATGGGCAATGGTGTTACAGCTAATGTCAGTTTGCCTGAGGCTGATGCAGTGCAGGTGTTTGTACACATGCATATACAATGGCAAGAAACAGTATCTGTTCATTTTGTTGTTTGTTGGTGCATGAGGGGGGGAGGCACAGTAGCCTAGTGGTTAGAGTGTTGGGCTGGATCCAATCCCCGAACTGACGAGGTAAAAAATATGTTGTTTTGCCCCTAAACAAGGCAGTTAACTCACTGTTCCCCGGTAGGCCATCATTGTAAATAAGAATTTGTTCTTAACTGACTTGCCTAGTTAAATAAAGGTTAACAGTAACTTAACAATGATATTATAGCCTCAATGTGTATGTGTGTGTGTGTGTGTGTATGTGTGTGTGTGTGTGTATGTTACCTGGGTAGTATCGGGCCAGTCCAGTAGCACTACCAAACACCTGCCAGAGCAGAGTAGGGTCATCCTCTCTGTTCTTCTTAAACACACCCTCCAGTGCCTCTGTCCAGTTCAACTCATTCAGCACGATGGTGGCTACACACACACACACACACACACACACACACACACACACACACAAAACAGGTTGATGTTGGATTAAGACTACTATTCACAATGCCACCAACAATAATGTGAAAAGTGTAATGTAGAAACATGACATGTTTTAGTCTTATCCAGAGTGACTTCCAGTTAGTACATTCATCTGAAGATAGCTAGCTGGGAAAACCACATATCACAGTCATAGTAAGTACATTCATCTGAAGATAGCTAGCTGGGAAAACCACATATCACAGTCATAGTAAGTACATTCATCTGAAGATAGCTAGCTGGGAAAACCACATATCACAGTCATAGTAAGTACATTCATCTGAAGATAGCTAGCTGGGAAAACCACATATCAGTCATAGTAAGTACATTCATCTGAAGATAGCTAGCTGGGAAAACCACATATCACAGTCATAGTAAGTACATTAATCTGAAGATAGCTAGCTGGGAAAACCACATATCAGTCATAGTAAGTACATTCATCTGAAGATAGCTAGCTGGGAAAACCACATATCACAGTCATAGTAAGTACATTTCCCTCAATAAAGTAGCTAACAGCAAAGTCAGAGTTAGTAAGGGGGGAAAAGGGAAGAGGAAGTGGTGTGAGGGGGGGATGATGTGGGATTATGTCAGACACTCGGGTTTCAGATGTTTTTGGTAGATGGGCAGGGACTCTGCTGTCCTAGCTTCAGGGGGAAGCTGGTTCCACCATTGGGTGTGAGGACAGAGAAGAGCTTGGACTGGGCTGAGCGGGAGCTGCCCTCCTGTAGAGGTCAGAAAGAGACCAGAGGTGGCAGAACACAGTTGAACCTAGTCTGAGCTGTCATATTTAACAAAGCACATTCATAGGAGAGATGAAAGATCTGAAAACAGGAGGGGTGTGTGTGTGTGTGTCTTTTATGCATGTGCATGCAAGACAGAGCGATGAAGTTTAAGAGAACTAAGCTAAGCAGAGCACTGAACTGCGTCAACGATTCACAGATACAACCAAAATGCACACACTCTTACACAAGGATTAGACACACACACAGGCACACATCTCTCTCTTCTCCATCCATCCTTCTTTCACACAAATTTAATGCCAACTCCTTGTCATGCCAAACATGACATTGGCATTACAACGAACGAACATAGGAGTTGGCTAATGCAAAAACATATCTTGACAAAACAGTTCCAGATGACAATGCCTCTACAGAGAGATAAAGCTGCAGACTGTTTCCTTAGACAGGAGATTCATTAACATGCAGACACATGCCCACTCTCCATCCCTGTTCCATCTCTCTCCCACTGGAGACAGGGGCAAATACACCCCCCCCCCCACCCCTCCCAAAGCAATAACTGACCGTGTCCAAGGGCTAGCATTTAGACCTGACTAACTAATTCAACCATTCTTCACTTTATCCCAGGAGACACAAAGGAACGCCAGCGTGGATGTGTTTAACAATACTTGGTCTATACAAGGTCAAATGCTATTTCTAGGGGGTTATAGGGTTAAGGTTAGAATTATGGTTAAGGTTAGGGTTAGGGTTATGTAAAATTGGATTTTGAATGGGACTGAATTGTGTGTCCCCACAAGGTTAGTTATACAAGACTGTGTGTGTGTGTGTGTGTGTATAAATAAAGCTATTAGAGAAGATATCCAAACACCACAAGGGAAGAGGCTAACCAGAGAACAACATATCAGTCACTATGTCATTATAATTATAATTATTAGGGTGCATGAGTAATCAAGTACTTGAGTACTCTAATTAATGTTAAAAATCCATCTTTAACCAGAGATCCATATATTTTTTAAATACTCCGTGGCAACAAAGCGCTAGGCACGGATATCAAGCTGTTTCGAGTTTGTGTATATAGTACAGGGACGTTTTTGTTTGTTTTGGACTTCGGTGAGGGATTAATTCGATTAATTCTGACTATTTTGAGGAAGTGTATGCCGGCTACAGCACCTCAAAATAGACAAACAGTACTATTGCCGCTTTTTTCAAATTTTTCAAGTGAAGGTACTTTAAGGGAGTATGCGACTACTCGTTCAGTTCAGCTAGCCGAGTTCGAGTCCGAGTCCAGCCAAACTGAAGCCTGCTGACACTTTTAGAGTACCGAAATCTGTATTTTCAAATTGCAGAACATCAAAAATCTGTTTTAAACCATTTCACCTGCGTTTTGATTAGAAGTTCAGTGTATCTGTTTGCTTCAATAGAGTGATCAAGGGCATGCAACTGTCGTGTTCCTTTACAGAAAATACATTTGTGCAACACATTCTTCAGAAAAAGCTTCATTTTCATCAGATGACAACAGAAGTGCTACTCTATTTGGCTGGCAGCCACATAAGTAAATGGGCTTACAATGAAAAAGCATGGTATTTTTTTGCTAAAACGATGCATGGCCATCAAATGTATAATGTTTATAGTAGAAAGAATGTAGCCAGCTACATTTCCTAATCGAATGTTTAGCTTGAAGTTAATCTAGCATTTAAAAAAATAATTACTTGTGTCATGCACAAAGTAGATGTTCTAACCTGATTTGCTAAAACTATAGTTTGTTAACAAGAAATGAGTGTAGTGGTTGAAAAACGAGTTTTAAAGTTTCACCAACTTAAGTGTATGTAAACTTCCGACTTCAACTGTATATGGGGCAATTTAGAAATTCTAACTTGTTATCTGTAATAGTTATGATAAATTAGGCATTGTTGCGTGCTGTTAGCATATAGATAAATGCACATATTATTTTCCAGTGCGGGACTTGTGTAGTAAAAAGTAATTTTAATTTAATTTGAGTACTCAAAAAATTATAATAAGAGTACTCGAAACAGTGGAAAAAATGTCAAAAGCCCATCCCTAATAGTCATTCACATTCTAGGCAACTGGTTTCTAAACTTCACCCCAATTACATCCCTTCTTTCTGTTAATCTCTCTCTCCCTCCTTCTCTCTGTCCTTCCTCGCTCTCCTGTAGCCCGAGGATCCACTTATCACCTGTTTGATGGATAGCCTTCATTCTCTCTTGTGTGTGTGTAACACAGTTTTAGGTTCTGATTCAAACTGAGGAGGATATGAGAGGTAGGTGGACTGACACAGGTGTGTGTGTCTGTGGAGAAGAGTGATGGATGTGTCTTTTGTTGTGTGTGTGTGTGTGTGTGTGTGTGTGTGTGTGTGTGTGTGTGTGTGTGTGTGTGTATGTGTGTGATGGATGATCTATGTTGTGGGAGGGAACAGGCATTATGAATGTAATGACACAGACACAGACAGCTGAGAGACCAGACCGCTGTCACATCACACTCACTATGATGGATGGACCACACACACACACACACACACACACACACACACACACACACACACACACACACACACACACACACACCCATCCATCCATCTCTCCATTTCACTCCTTCTCTCTCCTCCCCAACCTCTCACACTCTCTCGTTGAGTGTGAGTGTGAGTGTGATAGATAGATAGATAGATAGATAGATAGATAGATAGATAGATAGATAGATGTGTGAGTGAGTGAGTGTGACAGATATGTATCCTGTATTGGGTGTGTGAGTGTGATAGATATGTATCCTGTATTGGGTGTGTGAGTGAGTGTGAGTGCAATAACTAGATATGTATCCTGTATTGGGTGTGTGAGTGAGATAACGATAGATAGATAAATAATATAGATAGATAGATAGATAGATAGATAGATAGATAGATAGATAGATAGATAGATAGATAGATAGATAGATAGATCTAGATCATATATTGGGTGAGTGTGAAAGATATGTATCCTATATTAGGTGTGTGTAATAGATATGTATCATGTATTGGGTGTGTGAGTGAGTGTGATAGATATGTATAATGTATTGGGTGTGTGAGTGAGTGTGATAGCTATGTATCATGTATTGTGTGTGTGTGATATATATGTATCATGTATTGGGTGTGTGTGATATATATGTATCATGTATTGGGTGTGTGTGATATATATGTATCATGTATTGGGTGTGTGTGATATATATGTATCATGTATTGGGTGTGTGTGATATATATGTATCATGTATTGGGTGTGTGTGATATATATGAATCATGTATTGGGTGTGTGTGATATATATGTATCATGTATTGGGGGTGTGTGATATATATGTATCATGTATTGGGTGTGTGTGATATATATGTATCATGTATTGGGTGTGTGAGATGGATAGATACAGTGCCTTGCGAAAGTATTCGGCCCCCTTGAACTTTGCGACCTTTTGCCACATTTCAGGCTTCAAACATAAAGATATAAAACTGTATTTTTTTGTGAAGAATCAACAACAAGTGGGACACAATCATGAAGTGGAACGACATTTATTGGATATTTCAAACTTTTTTAACAAATCAAAAACTGAAAAATTGGGCGTGCAAAATTATTCAGCCCCCTTAAGTTAATACTTTGTAGCGCCACCTTTTGCTGCGATTACAGCTGTAAGTCGCTTGGGGTATGTCTCTATCAGTTTTGCACATCGAGAGACTGACATTTTTTCCCATTCCTCCTTGCAAAACAGCTCGAGCTCAGAAGGTTGGATGGAGAGCATTTGTGAACAGCAGTTTCCACAGATTCTCGATTGGATTCAGGTCTGGACTTTGACTTGGCCATTCTAACACCTGGATATGTTTATTTTTGAACCATTCCATTGTAGATTTTGCTTTATGTTTTGGATCATTGTCTTGTTGGAAGACAAATCTCCGTCCCAGTCTCAGGTCTTTTGCAGACTCCATCAGGTTCTTACAGAATGGTCCTGTATTTGGCTCCATCCATCTTCCCATCAATTTTAACCATCTTCCCTGTCCCTGCTGAAGAAAAGCAGGCCCAAACCATGATGCTGCCAACACCATGTTTGACAGTGGGGATGGTGTGTTCAGGGTGATGAGCTGTGTTGCTTTTACGCCAAACATAATGTTTTGCATTGTTGCCAAAAAGTTCAATTTTGGTTTCATCTGACCAGAGCACCTTCTTCCACATGTTTGGTGTGTCTCCCAGGTGGCTTGTGGCAAACTTTAAACAACACTTTTTATGGATATCTTTAAGAAATGGCTTTCTTCTTGCCACTCTTCCATAAAGGCCAGATTTGTGCAATATACGACTGATTGTTGTCCTATGGACAGAGTCTCCCACCTCAGCTGTAGATCTCTGCAGTTCATCCAGAGTGATCATGGGCCTCTTGGCTGCATCTCTGATCAGTCTTCTCCTTGTATGAGCTGAAAATTTAGAGGGACGGCCAGGTCTTGGTAGATTTGCAGTGGTCTGATACTCCTTCCATTTCAATATTATCGCTTGCACAGTGCTCCTTGGGATGTTTAAAGCTTGGGAAATCTTTTTGTATCCAAATCCGGCTTTAAACTTCTTCACAACAGTATCTCGGACCTGCCTGGTGTGTTCCTTGTTCTTCATGATGCTCTCTGCGCTTTTAACGGACCTCTGAGACTATCACAGTGCAGGTGCATTTATACGGAGACTTGATTACACACAGGTGGATTGTATTTATCATCATTAGTCATTTAGGTCAACATTGGATCATTCAGAGATCCTCACTGAACTTCTGGAGGGAGTTTGCTGCACTGAAAGTAAAGGGGCTGAATAATTTTGCATGCCCAATTTTTCAGTTTATGATTTGTTAAAAAAGTTTGAAATATCCAATAAATGTCGTTCCACTTCATGATTGTGTCCCACTTGTTGTTGATTCTTCACAAAAAAATACAGTTTTATATCTTTATGTTTGAAGCCTGAAATGTGGCAAAAGGTCGCAAAGTTCAAGGGGGCCGAATACTTTCGCAAGGCACTGTATGTATCATGTATTGGGTGTGACGTGTCTTATCTGTGTGTCTTATCTGTGTGTAAAGAACACACCTCATTTGTATATACAGCTACCTCTAGAGGGAGAAAGATAATAAAGCTGTGTGTGTGTGTGTGTGTGTGTGTGTGTGTGTGTGTGTGTGTGTGTGTGTGTGTGTGTGTGTGTAGGGGCATCATTATAAAAACATTACATTCATATCTTGCATTGTGGGGATGTGATCTGAATGAACGTGGCTACAGTGGCTGTCTCCCTTTGTGTGATATACAATCATAGCCTTTGGCTCTTTAAGTTCATAGTTCAGCCACACCTCAGATTATTCCATTGGTTAGTGCATGCCTAACAAAGCCAATATCAAGTATAACAAGCTCATATCAAGTATTACAACATGTCAAATGTTCAGTTCAAATATGATCAAGAGGCTGAGCCTCAAGATGTTTCTGTATTAGATTTGTTGTTTAACATTTTCTAAGGCAGCAATGGGAGCTCTGATTATGGCTCCTGCCCATTAGTGAATTCATAGATGCTTGTATGCACTATCTCCCTCCTTCCCTCTCTCCCTACTTCCCTCTCTCCCTACTTCCCTCACTCACTCCTTCCCTCTCCCTCCTTCCCTCTCTCACTCCTTCCCTCTCTCCCTCCTTCCCTCTCTCCCTCCTTCCCTCTCTCTCTCTCATTTGTGAGGAAAATGAGGTGTGGTTTTCCAGCTCTGTTAGTCATGTCTGTTCTAATATTCCAACATTCTGTTTCTACGTCTCCCATCAGGGACAATGAATACACACAGACACACATTCATCCATCGCTTCCACCAGGAAGGCTGATTTCCTAAACCTGCTGCTCCCTCTTGACTGGAAAATCCAATTTTCCCCCCAGAGCGAGGCCAGCCCTGGCCTATTCCTGGAACCACATGGACTCTGGGTCAAATTGAACAGTTGGAACCTCTCTCACGTATGCATCTGCTCTCTGGTTCTCTCACTTTCTCTCTCTCTCTCTCAGCAGAACAATACTATACAGAAGAGAACACCTTGGGTTTTCCAATGTTTTTGTTGTAGGAAATATTCACATGTAAACGACAGCATACAGATGCAAACAAACATCAACGACATGGGAAACAACATCCACACACCATTTTGTTTCTCTCCATTGCCCATGCACTTCCAACACTTAGATAATAAAGCATTTGACCTTTCCAGTTTTTTATTAATTAAATAATCCAGTTTAAGTATACGATGATTGATGAGAAAAGTAGATTCCAACCCATCGGGTATATTACTGCACCATCATGTGCCATGTCGTGAAAAATGCAGACAGGCAGATGAAAAGTACATTTACATTGTAATACTTCTGACAGCCAACATTCTAACTCCGCCCATAACTTTTGGACTTTATAGCATTCCCAGAACGCATGGATTATTGGGTTTTCTGATTTCTATGGGGATTTTTAATAGAGATATTGGTCAGGTCGGCTATGTGTACCTACTAAACAACCAATCATATTCCAAGGACATTAAACAAAGCTCTCTCTCTCTTCCTTCCTCGCTCATCTCTTTCTTTGCTTCTCTCCCGCTCCAGGTGAGACCCAAACCCATACTATTATCCAGAAGTACACTGACAGATACTGTACTCATTACGCTCCACCATCAGTTTGGTCCACCATCATCAATCACAAGCCTTCCCCAAAGAGAGCGGGAGTAACCATGGGAACCATCCCTGACCCTAGCCAGCAAAGAGTCTGGAAAAGGACAAGATACACACACATGCTAGCACCCTAGCTCACATGGACACCTAATTTCTCACATGCACCTTCTCCCTCTCTGTGAGGTCAGTAGTGGCTAACCTTGGTTCCAGACGCTATCCCAGCAGGCTGAGGGGCATGCTGAAGGAGTGACTCCATCCTACTGCTCTTAGTGTGAGGGCTGACGCAACACACTACACGCCAATGACCCAGCGCACGCACATGCATGCAAGTCTAATCATACACATATGAACACACACAGAAAGCAGGAGCAGCCCCCATCAATATTAGACATAGCAGCGGGAGCTAATATCAGAAGAGCTTCTAGACAGCAGCTAAATACCAGTAAAAATACAACTCTACCAACCAACCTAAAAGAGCCCCACAGTGGAGGTATCATAATACCCATAAAACCTAGCGGTCACACAGGGAAAAAGTCACCTTGTCCTAGAGAGATTTACACTGTTATCGAAACATCACACCAGGGTAAGCCTACACAAAACACAGCCCTTATTTTAAGTGTTTCTAAAATCCCCTATGGGAAGAATGAATGGTGAAAAAATTATTGTAACCATTTTCTTGTTTGACTGCTAGGTTTTATGGGTATTATGACTCATACTGTGGTACTCTATCACACCAACCAAATAGCAAACTAACTGTACCACATACTGCATCCTACCCCGTATAGAGTATACAGTCTCTTAAATAGTATGGCTGACTGCAGACAACATGGAGAAGACATGATGTCATGTGTGGATGTTGTCTCCATAGGGAGAATATTGTGTCTGAACAATACAGATGATCAATAGAACACTTTCCAGAGACCCATGGTCCTGTATGGCTCAGTTGGTAGAGCATTGTGCTTGCATCACCATGATGTGGGTTGAATTCCAGGGACCACCCATATGTAAACATGTATGCACCCATGACTGTAAGTTGCTTTGGATAAAAGACACAAAAAATAACAAACATAATAATGCTGCTCTGCTGTTATTAAAGGTGCCATTTCTCTAGGGATTTGTATGTGTCGTTCTGCTGTTATTAAAGGTGCCATTTCTCGGTGCAATTTCTCTAGGGATTCGTATGTGTCGTTCTGCTGTTATTAAAGGTGCAATTTCTCTAGGGATTCGTATGTGTCGTTCTGCTGTTATTAAAGGTGCAATTTCTCTAGGGATTCGTATGTGTCGTTCTGCTGTTATTAAAGGTGCAATTTCTCTAGGGATTCGTATGTGTCGTTCTGCTGTTATTAAAGGTGCAATTTCTCTAGGGATTTGTATGTGTCGTTCTGCTGTTATTAAAGGTGCAATTTCTCTAGGGATTCGTATGTGTCGTTCTGCTGTTATTAAAGGTGCAATTTCTCTAGGGATTCGTATGTGTCGTTCTGCTGTTATTAAAGGTGCAATTTCTCTAGGGATTCGTATGTGTCGTTCTGCTGTTATTAAAGGTGCAATTTCTCTAGGGATTCGTATGTGTCGTTCTGCTGTTATTAAAGGTGCAATTTCTCTAGGGATTTGTATGTGTCGTTCTGCTGTTATTAAAGGTGCAATTTCTCTAGGGATTTGTATGTGTCGTTCTGCTGTTATTAAAGGTGCAATTTCTCTAGGGATTTGTATGTGTCGTTCTGCTGTTATTAAAGGTGCCATTTCTCTAGGGATTCGTATGTGTCGTTCTGCTGTTATTAAAGGTGCCATTTCTCTAGGGATTCGTATGTGTCGTTCTGCTGTTATTAAAGGTGCAATTTCTCTAGGGATTTGTATGTGTCGTTCTGCTGTTATTAAAGGTGCAATTTCTCTAGGGATTTGTATGTGTCGTTCTGCTGTTATTAAAGGTGCAATTTCTCTAGGGGTTCGTATGTGTCGTTCTGCTGTTATTAAAGGTACCATTTCTCTAGGGATTTGTATGTGTCGTATCCATGGTTACAATGTGTGTGTGTGTACGTGTATGTGCACTCACAGCCATCGTAGATGTCAGTAGGGATGTGTACAGCAGTGTGGTTGTGAGAGGTGAGGCGTTTAAACAACATATCTTCCTTAAAGGCTGGCCTGATCCGGTTCTTCCGACCCTCTGTCTCATTCACCTCCAACTAGAGGAGAGGAGAAAGGGAGTGGGTCAGACAGTGTCAGACAGGGATTTAGAACAGAGTAACACCTATGTCCACTGTTAGGCTGTCTGGATCTGGCTGTAACGGGGAGCCTAATAGAGTAGAGTTACATGTCCATTTGTATCAGGCAACTGTGCTGAACAGCTGTCCATCATTAGACACTTGTCTAGTGGTTCTATACCTCACTGGTTCAGAGGAAGGAATGGTGTGGAGGAAGCTGGGTTAAACCGGCCTCAGCTTCAAGGCTGAAACTGCCTGTAACAACCTCTGTGGATTAACATGACACATTTCTTCCACATACAGCCTACTATTAAAGGAGAGAAGACAAAGCTTGATGGATATTTCCAATAGTGTGTTTACCAATTCACATCAATGGGAGAGAGAGAGAGGGACAGAGAGACGAGGGAGAACGAGAGAGGGAGAGAGACAGCGAAGAGGGAGCGAGCGAAGAGAGAGAGCAGAGAGAGAGAGTGAATAGAGAGAGAGAAGAGAGCGAAGAGAGAGAGAGAGAGAGCGAAGAGAAAGAGAGCGAAGAGAGAGTGAAGAGAGTGAAGAGAGAGAGAAGAGAGTGTAGAGAGAGAGGAGAGAGAGAGCGAAGAGAGAGAGAGCGAAGAGAGAGTGAGTGAGAGAGAGCAGAGAGAGAATAAGAGAGAGCGAGAGAGAGAGAGAGAGAGAGAGAGAGAGAGAGAGAGAGAGAGGGAGAGAGCGAAGAGAAAGAGAGGAGAGATAGAGATAGAGCAAAGAGAGAGAGAGTGAAGAGAAAGAGAGTGAAGAGAGAGAGAGCGCGAACAGAGAGAGAGAGAGCGAACAGAGAGAGAGAATGGGGGAAGGGGAATAGGAAGAGTCTCATAATAAAGCAACAGTAGCAGCTCATACATCTCAACTGTCAATTAGTAGAAGCACACCAGGGACCTCTTCACCTGAGAGAAAGGAAGAGAAGGGGGATATGAAGACAGGGAGGGAGGTGTGAGGGATGAAGATAGAAATGGATTGAGGAGGTTGGGAAAAGAAGGAGAGCAAAGAGGTTTAACGGGGAAGGGAAAAGAAGGAGAGTGAGAAAGAGAATGTGAAAGAGAGGGAAAGAGAAAGAGAAGGGGGGGCTGTCCTAGACTAAACCACCAGTCTGTATCGGAGTAAGATTGTGGGTTGATTATAGATGCAGCTCTGTGTGAGAATCATGTGTTTGTTCGAGAAGGAAGAAAAATACTCACATTGTCCTTTGCATTGTAGTAAACAATGTCACCATCCTGAAACAAATAATACAAATATCTTAGTGAGCATTTGTGTGTGTGTGTGTGTGTGTACTGTATGTGTGTGTATGTATGTGTGTGTACATACTGTACGTGTGCAAGTGTGTTTGTTGGACAGCGAGAGAGAGAGAGAGAGAGAGAGAGAGAGAGAGAGAGAGAGAGAGAGAGACAGAGAGAGAGAGAGAGAGAGAGAGAGAGAGAAAGAGAGGGGTACTCGTTAGGTAGAGGCCATCTGTGGACATTTAATGGCCTATAATATGGAATGAATAATAACAGTTCATTTTATAACAACAACAATAAACCATATTGGTCTTGTTCTATTATACAGGATGCATGGCCGCCAACTCAAGCATGCCACATGTGTGTGTGTGTGTGTGTGTGTGTGTGTGTGAGTGAGTGTGTGTGTCTGTCTTTGTATGTGTGTGTGTCTGTGTGTCTGTCTTTGTATGTGTGTGTGTCTGTCTTTGTATGTGTGTGTGTCTGTGTGTCTGTCTTTGTATGTGTGTGTGTGTGTGTGTGTCTGTCTGTCTTTGTATATGTGTGTGTCTGTGTGTCTGTCTTTGTATGTGTGTGTGTCTGTGTGTCTGTCTTTGTATGTGTGTGTGTGTGTGTGTTTCTGTGTGTGCAGTGTTTACCCTATATTGATTTAGCTAACCACGCTACCTCTGCCACCACTGCTGAAAAAAAATCCTAGGGGAAACACTAGTGTGTTTGTTGAAGCCATATCTTCCCTCCACTCTAGCCCATAAAGAGAGCAGTGAGAGAACACCATCTACAGTACGGTCATCTGAGGTTGCCGTCTCTCAGCCAATGAGTAGTGAGTGTTCCAGTACTAAACAGCTGACACACATCAGACACATTCTTACTACACATTCGGGATGGGAGGGGTGACTTACAGCTACAGTATATCATGTAAATGCAATGTTGGTTCTAATTAGAATCCGAGTTTTACCGCATACTCATCCTTCCACTGGTGTTCCATCTGGAAATTCTCAGCAAATGTGGCCAGAGTCTAGAAGAGACAAAGATAACACGTAAAAAAATTATGTTTTACATATACAGTGAGGGGAAAAAGTATTTCATCCCCTGCTGATTTTGTACATTTGCCCACTGACAAAGAAATGATCAGTCTATAATTTTAATGGTAGGTTTATTTGAACAGTAAGAGACAGAATAACAACAAGTACATCCTGAAAAACAAATGTCAAAAATGTTATAAATTGATTTGCATTTTACTGAGGGAAATACGTTTTTGACGCCCTCTCAATCAGAAAGATTTCTGGCTCCAAGGTGTCTTTTATACAGGTAACGAGCTGAGATTAGGAGCACACTCTTAAAGGGAGTGCTCCTAATCTCAGTTTGTTCCCTGTATAAAAGACACCTGCCCACAGAAGCAATCAATCAATCAGATTCCAAACTCTCCACCGTGGCCAAGACCAAAGAGCTCTCCAATGATGTCAGGGACAAGATTGTAGACCTACACAAGGCTGGAATGGGCTACAAGACCATCGCCAAGCAGATTGGTGAGAAGGTGACAACAGTTGGTGCGATTATTCGCAAATGGATGAAACACAAAAGAACTGTCAATCTCCCTTGGCCTGGGGATCCATGCAAGATCTCACCTCGTGGAGTTGCAATGATCATGAGAATGGTGAGGAATCAGCCCAGAACTACACGGGAGGATCTTGTCAATGATCTCAAGGCAGCTGGGACCATAGTCACCAAGAAAACAATTGGTAACACACTACGCCGTGAAGGACTGAAATCCTGCAGCGCCCGCAAGGTCCCCCTGCTCAAGAAAGCACATATACATGCCCGTCTGACGTTTGCCAATGAACATCTGAAAGATTCAGAGGACAACTGGGTGAAAGTGTTGTGGTTAGATGAGACCAAAATGGAGCTCTTTGGTATCAATTCAACTCGCCGTGTTTGGAGGAGGAGGAATGCTGCCTATAACCCCAAGAACACCATCCCCACCGTCAAACATGGAGGAGGAAACATTATGCTTTGGGGGTGTTTTTCTGTAAAGGGGACAGGACAACTTCACCGCATCAAAGGGACGATGGACGGGGCGATGTATCCTCAGCCAGGGCATTGAAAATGGGTCGTGATGGGTATTCCAGCATGACAATGACCCAAAACACATGGCCAAGGGAACAAAGGAGTGGCTCAAGAAGAATCACATTAAGGTCCTGGAGTGGCCTAGCCAGTCTCCAGATCTTAATCCCATAGAAAATCTGTGGAGGGAGCTGAAGGTTCAAGTTGCCAAACGTTAGCCTCGAAACCTTAATGACTTGGAGAAGATCTGGAAAGAGGAGTGGGATAAAATCCCTCCTGAGATGTGTGCAAACCTGGTGGCCAACTACAAGAAACGTCTGACCTCTGTGATTGCCAACAAGGGTTTTGCCACCAAGTACTAAGTCATGTTTTGCAGAAGGGTCAAATACTTATTTCCCTCATTAAAATGCAAATCAATTTATAACATTTTTGACATGCGTTTTTCTGGATTTTTTGTTGTTATTCTGTCTCTCACTGCTCAAATAAACCTACCATTAATATTATAGACTGATCATTTCTTTGCCAGTGGGCAAACATAGAAAATCAGCAGGGGATCAAATACTTTTTTCCCTCACTGTATAGGTAACACAACATTTTGAGTCTGCCTGTAGATACAGTGTTACCCATATTTTTGACATATTCAGATGAAAAAATTGCATATTTCAATATGGAAACATCATTAAAGAGATTCTCCAGTACTTTGGTATACTTTTTAGCCAGTAGTTCTGAAAGCAGCGCTCACGAGCCAAAAGTGGTCCCAGAAAATGGAATACTACGTCACATATGTGCAGATATGTGCACCACGTCATTGATTTCTCTCTCGTTCTGATGCAGGTATGAACTACACATTGACACATCCAGCCCAAAGCAGGAGGTTTCAAAAATACATAGTAGTCATACTTAGTATACTTAGCAGTATATGTACAAAACCCATTTTACCACAGCATTATATCTCAGTTCTTTAGGCACTGCCATCTCAGGCCTCAGCTTCAGGCCTCAGCTTTAAAGGTAACCAGACATTCATACAGAGATATATGGCCATTGACACAGTCCAGTCAGAGGGAGCCTAGTTCTTAAGTTTAGTGAATCAGATAGAGGAATGAGAGTAACAGTCTGATATTATGCTGAAACTCATAGGGTCAGGATTTAAAGGTCACACACACTTCACCTGGGAGAGAAGGAGCTGCAGCACTCTGCAGAAAGTCAAGAGGGTGTGTGTGTGTGTCTCATCTCATAGCAGAAAGTCAAGAGGATGTGTGTGTGTGTCTCGGCTCATAGAAAGTCAAGAGGGAGGGATTACTATCTGAAGAGCTGTCAATCAAAGTAAAACACCAGAGAGGATATAACAACAGTGACCTCCACACACTCCTGTCTCACTTGCTCTGACACACTCACACAAGTGGGTAATGTAATCTCTCTCTACAGCTACTGTATGACGGTGGCCATGTCAAGACACAGATCACCTTTATTTAAACTTCACAACATGATACAGAGGGAGATACGGAGAGAGAGAGAGAGAGAGAGAGAGAGAGAGAGAGAGAGAGAGAGAGAGAGGGAGAGAGAGAGAGAGAGAGAGAGAGACAGAGAGAGAGAGAGACAGAGAGAGAGAGAGAGAGAGAGACAGACAGACAGACAGATAGACAGAGAGACACAGAGAGAGAGAGAGAGTCAGAGATAGAGAGAGAGAGAGAGAGAGAGAGAGACAGAGAGGCAACATACAGTAGATACATAAATGTAGAGTGCATGTGGTGTAAGAGTTGAGGAGACGACCCAGTATAACTCCAACCCTCCAGACAGTCCAGACTAACTGCAATAGGCTGATGGTGGGTAAAGTGATCAATGCTGAGAGGGTGTGTCCCAGTATGAGGTGTGGTGTTCCAGTCTGTGGGCCTTAACTACACCCACCTGCCAAGCATAAGGTCTCCAGTCAGCCCCAAGTCAACGACCAGCACCCTTGTTAGTATATAATAGAAACAGTATGTTAGCATGTGCCAAATGACACAACTGCTAGGTGCGTGTGTAACTAACTGTAAGTTGCTATGGACACGATGCGTCTGTGGAATGACATGGTGTTAGGGTTGTGTGTGTGTGTGTGTGTGTGTGTGTGTGTGTGTGTCTGTGTCTGCGTTTACTCTGACATAGGTGTAAGATTAAAATGTACCTGTGTGCGTCCAGGAAAAGGGAAACACTGTCACGCTCAGAATTAGAAAAGTAAGACTATGACAATTAGTTGCAGCAGTAAAAACACCCCCTCTCCTTGCAACCCACCCTGCTCTCCTAGGCTGAGTTCTACACATGGTTCTGCTTCCACCTCCTCTGTACAAGCTGTGAGGAGCTATAAACACACAGAACTCCCGGCACCGGCACATATACACATGCAAATATACACACGTACACACACACACACACACATATGCGTGAATACACAGTGTACAACTATTTCTCCCTCCATTCAGACCTCCCTTCCATCTCCTCCCATCATACTAGATCCCCAGGACGGTGTCTATGTGATGTGTAAGGATAAGATCAATGACTTCAGGTCATAATAATGTTTTATACATCACAAGATCTTGGTAATACAAAATACAGACAAATACAGAGCCAGTAATATGGCTGAATGAGCTATGATCAACAATAAAGCTACAGTCAGAGCACACACACAGTCACACATCTCCTGAGAGTGCAGATCGAGAGAAGCGTTAAAAATTCATGACAGGGTTTCGACGAGGCTCCTCTCCCCTAGAGGGAAGGAGGGGGGAGACGGGGAGATCTAATTACACCTCCTTTCTCCCTCCCTCCCTCCCTCCCTCCCTCCCTCCCTCCCTCCCTCCCTCCCTGTTTCTTTCTCTCTCTCTCTGTGTCTGTCTCTATCTCTGTCTCTCTCTCTCTGTCTGTCTCTCTCTCTCTGTCTGTCTCTATCTCTGTCTGTCTCTCTCTCTGTCTGTCTCTCTCTATGTCCGTCTCTCTCTCTGTCTGCCTCTCTCTCTAACAGACAGGAGCTCAGAGGGTTATCAGCCCATCCTTAGAGGAGAACAACAACACATAGATTAAACACGCTAAACGTCACATACAGCGCATCATGCTACAGAGCTTTGATTAGATTACTGAGCTAACTACTGTCTGCGTCTCCATAACAACACTGGATCCACCTCTCGATAAGGAGCACCAGTGTCAACAGGTAAAACGCTGATTTGATCAAAATGTGCAGAGGTAAATGTGTCTGTGGGAGTATCTGTAATGAACCACATGTATTAACCTTGCCTGAGACATGAAGACTAGGCTTTTGCTCGGTTGACTAACATAGTCTTGTGGCAGGCAACTCGGGTTCGAACCCTATCGAATTATTGGAAGTATGAAACATCTTCCTGTTGTTGTAATGTGTTTTAAGGATTGTAGATGGGATGATGATGCAGAGGAGTGTAGAGGAGAGAAAATCCCTCCATCTCCATCAGAGGTGGCTGATGATCACCCCACTGTAACAGTCCAACAGGGCATGATCTCACCAGGGGTAGAGGTTGGAGGTCAGGGGTTAGGAGAGATGACCGTCAGGTCTCAGTGATAGATAACGGAATTTTAGGATTATAAAATAGTTACCACATGCTGACATACACTAGATGTGAAAAACATATGAGAAGTCTTTTGACCTAGCTTGGTTTCTCAATTGACTACCTCGCCTGGTTCGCCAACTTCTTCTCTGAGTTCAGTGTGTCAAATCGGAGGGCCTGTTGTCCGGACCTCTGGCAGTCTCTATGGGGGTGCCACAGGGTTCAATTATCGGGCCGACTCTCTTCTCTGTATATGTCGCTCTTGCTGCTGGTGATTCTTTGATATACCTCTACGCAGACGACACCATTCTGTATACCGCTGGCCCTTCTTTGGACACTGTGTTAACTAACCTCCAGACGAGCTTCAATGCCATACAACTTTCCTTCCGTGGCATCCAACTGCTTTTAAACGCCTAGGTGTTTAAATACCTAGGTGTCTGGTTAGACTGTAAACTCTCCTTCCAGACTCACATTAAACATCTCCAATCCAAAATTAAATATAGAATCTGCTTCCTATTCCGCAACAAAGCATCCTTCACTCATGCTGCAAACATACCTTCGTAAAACTATCCTACCGATCCTCGACTTCGGCGATGTCATTTACAAAATAGCCTCCAACACTCTACTCAACAAATTGGATGCAGTCTACCACAGCGCCAACCATTTTGTCACCAAAGCTCCATATACTACCCACCACTGACCTGTACGCTCTCGTTGGCTGGCCCTCGCTTCATACTCGTCGCCAAACACACAAGTCTCTGCTAGGTAAAGCCCCGCCTTATCTCAGCTCACTGGTCACCATAGCAGCACCCACCTGTAGCACGCGCTCCAGCAAGTATATGTCACTGGTCACCCCCAAAGCCAATTCTTCCTTCGGCCACCTCTCCTTCCAGTTCTCTGCTGCCAATGACTGGAACGAACTGCAAAAATCACTAAAGCTGGAGACTCTTACCTCCCTCACTAGTTTAAGCACCAGCTGTCAGAGCAGCTCACAGATCACTGCACATAGCTCATCTGTAAATAGCCCATCCAATCTACCTCATCCCCATACTGTATTTATTTATTGCTTGCTCCTTTATACCGCAGTATCTCTATTTGCACATTCGTCTTCTGCACATTCTACCATTCCAGTGTTTAATTGCTATATTGTAATTACTTCGCCACTATGGCCTATTTATTTCCTTAACTCTTTATCCTACCTCATTTTCACATGCTGTAACTCTGTGTCGTTGTATGTGTCGAACTGCTGTGCTTTATCTTGGCCAGGTCACAGTTCCAAATGAGAACTTGTTCTCAACTAGCCTACCTGGTTAAATAAAAAATAAATAAATAAAAACCTGTAAGGGCAGGGGGTTTAAACCTATCCCAAACCTTAAGCCTTACCTTAACCATTCAGAATGAATGCCCACACTTAACCCTTACCTTAACCATTCAGAATGAATGCCCAAACTTAACCCTCACCTTAACCATTCGGAACGAATGCCACAACTTAACCCTCACCTTAACCATTCAGAATGAATGCCCAAACTTAACCCTTACCTTAACCATTCAGAATGAATACCACAACTTAACCCTTAACATCAAAATATGATGTTTGGCAAAATGGAACAATACAGAGCAGCAGGAGCAACAAAAACACTTAGAAATTAGATGTTTGGAGCAACTTTGAAATTTGACCTTTGGAGAACGTGGATGAATGTCTAATTCTGCAGTGATAATGTGAGAGCTTGTTGACAGTACAGCACTGGCTAACTGGACAACATCTCCAACCTGCAATCCCACAGAGGGATACTAGTCATAGTTGTCACTCTGCTGGTCCTGATATTTATAGACAGAGGATGCTACGATATGGAGGAAGTGAAAAGAGAAAGATATATATAGAGAAAAAAAAGAGCTTGTTTGGTAAGCATCAAGGGTCCGTTATTCCCTTCCCTCAGATCCAGGAGCAATAGCACACAAATAACATGACGTGAGGGGCGTGGGCCTGTGTCACCATGCCTGACCACATACATAGATAAACCACTAGACAGATATACCCCTCAATCAGGATCCAAATGGCAACAAGAGCATTAACATCTACAACATTTGTAGAATTCTTCAAAAAAATAAAAACACTTACAGTCATTGAGCATTATACAGTAGCTTGCAGAATCACTTGGTTGCACATCTAATATCCGAACCCAGAGATTACCATGCATGAACAGATATCAGTGAATACTGATGTATGACTCCCTCTCTCTCTTTATATATACAGTTGAAGTCGGACATTTACATACACCTTAGCCAAATACATTTAATGTCGGATTTTCACAATTCCTGACATTTAATCATAGTAAAAAAAAAATATATATATTTTTTTTTTTCTTTATTTAACCAGGTAGGCTAGTTGAGAACAAGTTCTCATTTGCAACTGCGACCTGGCCAAGATAAAGCATAGCAGTGTGAACAGACAACACAGAGTTACACATGGAGTAAACAATTAACAAGTCAATAACACAGTAGAAAAAAAGAGAGTCTATATACATTGTGTGCAAAAGGCATGAGGAGGTAGGCGAATAATTACAATTTTGCAAATTAACTCTGGAGTGATAAATGATCAGATGGTCATGTACAGGTAGAGATATTGGTGTGCAAAAGAGAAGAAAAGTAAATAAATATAAACAGTATGGGGATGAGGTAGGTAAAATTGGGTGGGCTATTTACCGATAGACTATGTACAGCTGCAGCGATCGGTTAGCTGCTCAGATAGCAGATGTTTGAAGTTGGTGAGGGAAATAAAAGTCTCCAACTTCAGCGATTTTTGCAATTCGTTCCAGTCACAGGCAGCAGAGAACTGGAACGAAAGGCGGCCAAATGAGGTGTTGGCTTTAGGGATGATCAGTGAGATACACCTGCTGGAGCGCGTGCTACGTGTGGGTGTTGCCATCGTGACCAGTGAACTGAGATAAGGCGGAGCTTTACCTAGCATGGACTTGTAGATGACCTGGAGCCAGTGGGTCTGGCGACGAATATGTAGCGAGGGCCAGCCGACTAGAGCATACAGGTCGCAGTGGTGGGTGGTATAAGGTGCTTTAGTAACAAAACGGATGGCACTGTGATAAACTGCATCCAGTTTGCTGAGTAGAGTATTGGAAGCTATTTTGTAGATGACATCGCCGAAGTCGAGGATCGGTAGGATAGTCAGTTTTACTAGGGTAAGTTTGGCGGCGTGAGTGAAGGAGGCTTTGTTGCGGAATAGAAAGCCAACTCTAGATTTGATTTTTGATTGGAGATGTTTGATATGAGTCTGGAAGCAGAGTTTACAGTCTAGCCAGACACCTAGGTACTTATAGATGTCCACATATTCTAGGCCGGAACCATCCAGGGTGGTGATGCTAGTCGGGCGTGCGGGGGCAGGCAGCGAACGGTTGAAAAGCATGCATTTGGTTTTACTAGCGTTTAAGAGCAGTTGGAGGCCACGGAAGGAGTGTTGTATGGCATTGAAGCTTGTTTGGAGGTTAGATAGCACAGTGTCCAAGGACGGGCCGGAAGTATACAGAATGGTGTCGTCTGCGTAAAGGTGGATCAGGGAATCACCCGCAGCAAGAGCAACATCATTGATTCATACAGAGAAAAGAGTCGGCCCGAGAATTGAACCCTGTGGCACCCGCATAGAGACTGTCAGAGGACCGGACAGCATGCCCTCCGATTTGACACACTGAACTCTGTCTGCAAAGTAGTTGGTGAGGCAGTCATTAGAAAAACCGAGGCTACTGAGTCTGCCGATAAGAATATGGTGATTGACAGAGTCGAAAGCCTTGGCAAGGTTGATGAAGACGGCTGCACAGTACTGTCTTTTATCGATGGCGGTTATGATATCGTTTAGTACCTTGAGCGTGGCTGAGGTGCACCCGTGACCGGCTCGGAAACCAGATTGCACAGCGGAGAAGGTACGGTGGGATTTGAGATGGTCAGTGACTTGTTTGTTGACTTGGCTTTCGAAGACCTTAGATAGGCAGGGCAGGATGGATATAGGTCTGTAACAGTTTGGGTCCAGGGTGTCTCCCCATTTGAAGAGGGGGATGACCGCGGCAGCTTTCCAATCCTTGGGGATCTCAGACGATATGAAAGAGAGGTTGAACAGGCTGGTAATAGGGGTTGCGACAATGGCGGCGGATAGTTTCAGAAATAGAGGGTCCAGAAAGGCATGGCCAGCCGTTGAGAAATGCTTGTTGAAGTTTTCGATAATCATGGATTTATTGGTGGTGACCGGGGTGGTCGTTTGACTGCGGATCTGTAGCGGATACAGGCAATGAGGCAGTGATCGCTGAGATCCTGGTTGAAGACAGCGGAGGTGTATTTGGAGGTCTATGAGGGTGCCCTTGTTTACAGATTTAGGGTTGTACCTGGTGGGTTCCTTGATGATTTGTGTGAGATTGAGGGCATCTAGCTTAGATTGTAGAACTGCCGGGGTGTTAAGCATATCCCAGTTTAGGTCACCTAACAGAACAACTCTGAAGCTAGATGGGGGGCGATCAATTCACAAATGGTGTCCAGGGCACAGCTGGGAGCTGAGGGGGGTCGGTAGCAGGCGGCAACAGTGTGAGACTTATTTCTGGAGAGAGTAATTTTTAAAATTAGTAGTTTGAACTGTTTGGGTATGGACCTGGAAAGTATGACATTACTTTGCAGGCTATCTCTGCAGTAGACTGCAACTCCTCCCCCTTTGGCAGTTCTATCTTGACGGAAAATGTTATAGCTGGGTATGGAAATCTCAGAATTTTTGGTGGCCATCCTGAGCCAGGATTCAGACACGGCAAGGACATCAGGGTTAGCAGAGTGTGCTAAAGCAGTGAGTAGAACAAACTTAGGGAGGAGGCTTCTGATGTTGACATGCATGAAACCAAGGCTTTTTTGATCACAGAAGTCAACAAATGAGGGTGCCTGGGGACATGCAGGGCCTGGGTTTACCTCCACATCACACGCGGAACAGAGGAGGAGTAGTATGAGGGTGCGGCTAAAGGCTATCAAAACTGGTCGCCTAGAGCGTTGGGGACAAAGAATAAAAGGAGCAGATTTCTGGGCATAGTAGAATATATTCAGGGCATAATGCGCAGACAGGGGTGCGGGTACAGCGGAGGTGATGATAAGCGAGGTTGTATCTCTGGACATGCTGGTTGTAATGGGTGAGGTCACCGCATGTGTGGGAGGTGGGACAAAGGAGGTATCAGGGGTATGAAGAGTGGAACTAGGGGCTCCATTGTAAACTAAAACAATGATAACTAACCTGAACAACAGTATACAAGGCATATTGACATTTGAGAGAGACATACAGCGAGGCATACAGTAATCGCAAGTGTTGATTGGGAGAGCTAGCTAAAACAGTAGGTGAGACAACAACAGCTAATAAGCTAGCACAACAACAGCAGGTAAAATGACGTTGACTAGGCAGAGAGGGTCGGATTAACTACACCTGCCTGAGTGCGGCTGGGGCCGACAGATAAAAAAAAAATGCCCTGTCTTAGGCCAGTTAGGATCACCACTTTATTTTAAGAATGTGAAATGTAAGAATAATAGTAGAGAGAATGTAATAGTGCCTGTGTGTAGCTGGTGTAGAGGAGTCAGGCTCGGGACAGCAGATATGAGTAATAAACGTAATTTACTCAAATATTCACAAATACAACACAATAAATCGAGCCCACAATAACGGACAGTACTACAAACACTCACAAACAACCATGGGGGAACAGAGGGTTAAATAATGAACACGTAATTGGGGGATGGAAACCAGGTGTGTAAGACAAGGACAAAACATACGGAAAATTAAAAGTGGATCGGCGATGGCTAGAAGGCCGGTGACGCCGAACGCCGCCCGAACAAGGAGAGGGACCGACCTCGGCGGAAGTAGTGACAGAGAATGCCTTATTTCAACTTTTATTTATTTCATCACATTCCCAGTGCGTCAGTAGTTTACATACACTCAATAAGTATTTGGTAGCATTGTCTTGAAATTGTTTAACTTGGGTCAGGTAGCCTTCCACAAGCTTCCCACAATAAGTTGAATTTTGGCCCATTCTGCCTCACAGAGCTGGTGTAACTGAGTCAGGTTTGTAGGCCTCCTTGCTCGCACACACATATTCAGATTGGTTTAACACTTTTTTGGTTACTATATGATTCTATATGTGTTATTTGTTTTGTTTGGATGTCTTCACTGTTACTCCACAATGTAGAAATAGTACAAATAAAGAAAAAACATTTATTTAGGTGTGTTCAAACTTTTGACTGGTACTGTATACATAGGCCACATCATCAGACAGATTGAGCTGAGAGAACAGTGTAATTATATGTGTCAAAAGAAAGAAGAAAAGAAAGAACAACACAATGCAATGACATGAGGTGTGACAACAAACCACCCACACTGAGATTACTAAAGACAAACAAATGGCTTCAATCGGATCACATAGAGAGAGAGGGAGGAATTATTTCAAAGACGAGGGAGACACAAAGAATAGAAAATACACAATAAGATACTAAGAAAGGAAAGGAGAGAGACAGAGAGAGAGAGAGAGAGTGAGAGAGAGAGAGAGAGACAGAGAGAGAGAGAGAGAGAGAGAGAGAGAGAGAGAAAGAGAGAGAGAAAGAGAGAGAGAGAGAGAGAAAGAGAGAGAGAGAGAGTAAAATAGATGTCCAGTGGTGTCTCTGTTGGCTGTGCAAGGAAGGTAGGTCAGGTAGAGAATGCAAAGTACCCAATTCGGCTCTGACACACACACACACACACACACACACACACACACACACACACACACACACACACACACACACACACACACACACACACACACACACACACACACACACACACACACACACACACACACACACACACACACACACACGAGGTGGGAAGAGGTATGTACAACATTAATATTGCTCTGGGGATTTCTGTGCTGTTCCACATGGCCTTTCACAAAGGCCAAACCAGTAACCTTATAGCTACACACACAGAGTCCCAGCCCAGCGTTTACAAACACTCACTGATTACAGATATATGCTAATCTTTATGAGTATGATCATGACAATTATACTACTGTCAATATCCCTAATATGAAATCAATTATTCTCAAACTGCCTCTCTCATCTCCACCCAAACAACATGCTCTAAATAGTTAAATATTCCATACGTTAATGGCCCTGTCTCAAACTGCTTTGGCGAATCCGTTAAACATTAGTGGTACGGTACTTTTCTAAATCAAGAGTCCAATGGCTGTGGGCGTGTTAGCAGTTGATGTTATTCTTCAATAACACAGACCCCAAAACAAATCAGGGGGAGAAAAATAGGTTTATTCAAAGAGGACAAATCATAGATGTTATGCTGAGAGGTAGATGTTCGTTCTCCCCTGTCCTCAGTGACACTCTCCTCGGTGATTCTCTCCACAGAACAAAGGACAGGATGTAGTTGTAATGTCTGCTTCCAACTCACACCCTCAAACACTTAGATCCCCTGAACGCAGATCACTCTCCAGATCCCAATCACCTAAATTCTAATCACCTGTTCACACACCTGTATGTCATTATCACACACTATTTAGTTCAGTTCCCCCACCCCATCACTGTGAGGTATTGTTTGTTTTGTGACACGGCTTTCAGAGCTCTATTTTTCCTGTGATAGTTTTTTCCTGCCTCACTAACGATGCCTTTTGCCTATTCGGATTTCCTGTTATCAAACTATTGCCTGATCTCCCGGAATACTTTACTAGCCTTTTCCCTGCATGTACTCTTGCCTTTTTGGACCCCCTGTGTATGACCTTCTGCCTGCCCCTGGACCCAGCTACCTGCCTCCTCCTGTGTATGACCTTCTGCCTGCCCCTGGACCCAGCTACCTGCCTCCTCCTGTGTATGACCTTCTGCCTGCCCCTGGACCCAGCTACCTGCCTCCTCCTGTGTTCCTTTGCAATAAACACCTGCTGCGCCCTGCGCTTGAAACCAGCTCCCTGTCTCCCCTCGTGTTCCTTACAGTAGCTTTAACCCAACCCTAGCCTGTAGTTGACCAATTATAATTCCTTGCAATATATCTGGGCCAATGGCCAAATAACAAGTATCCTGTTTGAGGCTCAATGTATAGACAAATTCCTCCCATGTCTCTGACCCATTGCTCATTAATTCCCTATTACAGAAAAAGCACTTTTCATTGATCGTTAGTACTCTATTGACCTTTAGTTCTCTTGACCTTTAGTCCTCTCTTGACATTTAGTCCTCTGCATTGTGTATTTATCTTAAAATATTCTTACAGGAGGTATCTGAAACCAGAAGATCCCAGTTTATGTTTGATTGCCTCATCAACCATCCATAGCGATTGAAAGTCTAGTAGTTATGTTCACCTGGATGAATGGGTTAGATGAGGCTAGTCTTGCCTGAAAGCCCTTGGCAGCTGTTGATGTAAATAGAGCTGAGTAGAGAGAGAGAGGGCTTCAGGGAAACACAATGGTACATGCTCAACCCCTTCCTGTACTCCCTGTTCACCCATGACTGCATGGCCATGCACACCTCCAACTAAATCATCAAGTTTGTAGACGACACAACAGTAGTAGGCCTTGCTAGCACAAACTGTAATATGTTCCGGGATTCTTCCAATGGCATTGAGGACTGCACGTACATACCCCAACCAAAAGCCATGGATTACAGGCAACATCTGCACCGTGCTAAAAAGCAGAGCTGCTGCTTTCAGGAGCAGGACTCTAACCCGACGAACCATCAAACAGGCAAAGAGTCAATACAGGACTAAGATTGAATCGTACTACACTGGCTCCGACGCTCGTCGGATGAGGCAGGGCTTGCAAACTATTAAAGACTACAAAGAGAAGCACAACCGAGAGCTGCCCAGTGACACGAGCCTACCAGACAAGCTAAATAACTTCTATGCTCGCTTTGAGGCAAATAACACTGAAACATGCATGAGAGCATCAGATGGTCCGGATGGTCCGGATTACTGTGTGATCACGCTCTCCGTGAGACCGTGAGAGCTGATGTGAGTAAGACCTTTAAACAGGTCAACATTCACAAGGCTGCGGGGCCAGACGGATTACCAGGACGTGTACTCCGAGCACGCACTGACTAGCTGGCAAGTGTCTTCACTGACATTTTCAACCTCTCCCTGTCTTAGTCTGTAATACCAACATGTTTCAAGCAGACCACCATAGTCCCTGTGCCCAAGAACACTAAGGTAACCTGCCTAAATGACTACCAACCCGTAGCCTTCATGTCTGTAGCCATGAAATGTTTTGAAAGGCTGGTCATGGCTCACATCAACACCATTATCCCAGAAACACTAGACACACTCCAATTTGCACACCGCACCAACATATCCACAGATAATGCAATCTCTATTGCACTCGACACTGCCCTTTCACACCTGGACAAAAGGAACACCTATGTGAGAATGCTGTTCATTGACTACAGCTCAGCGTTCAACACCATAGTACCCTCAAAGCTCATCACTAAGCTAAGGACCCTGGGACTAAACACCTCCCTCTGCAACTGGATCCTAGTCTTCCTGATGGGCCGCCCCCAGGTGGTAAGGGTAGGTAACAACACATCCGCCACGCTGATCCTCAACATGGGGGCCTCTCAGGGGTGCGTGCTCAGCCCCCTCCTGTACTCCATGTTCACCCATGACTGCTCGGCCAGGCACAACTCCAACACCATCATTAAGTTTGCTGATGGCACAACAGTGGTAGGCCTGATCACTGACAACGATGAGACAGTCTATAGGGAGGAGGTCAGAGACCTGGCCGTGTGGTGCAAGGACAACAACCTCTCCCTCAAAGTGATCAAGACAAAGAAGATGATTGTGGACTACAGGAAAAGGAGGATCGAGCACGCCCCCATTCTCATCGACGGGGCTGTAGTTGAGCAGGTTGAGAGCTTCAAGTTCCTTGGCATTCCACATCACCATCACCTAACATGGTCCAAGCACACCAAGACAGTCGTGAAGAGGGCACGATAAAACCTATTCCCCCTCAGGAGACTGAAAAGATTTGGCATGGGTCCTCAGCTCCTCAAAAGGTTTTACAGCTGCACCATTGAGAAGTACACCACATCAGGGTTGCATCACTGCCTGGTACGGCAACTGCTCAGCCTCCGACCGCAATGCACTACAGAGGGTAGTGCATAGGGCCCAGTACATCACCGGGGCCAAGCATCCTGCCATCCAGGACCTCTATACCATGTGGTGTCAGAGGAAGGCCCTAAAAATTGTCAAAGACTACAGCCACCCTAGTCATAGACTGTTCTCTCTGCTACTGCACGGCAAGTGGTACCGGAGCGCCAAGTCAGGTCCAAGAGGCTTCTAAACAGCTTCTACCCCCAAGCCATAAGACTCCTGAACAGCTAATCAAATGGCTACCCAGACTATTTGCACCCCCCCCCAACCCCACGCTGCTGCTACTCTCTGTAATTATCCATCCACTTTAATAACCCTACCTGCATGTACATAATTACCTCAATTACCTCGACACCGGTGCCCCCGAACATTGACACATTGACTCTGTACCAGTACCCCCTGTATATAGCCCCCACTATTGTTATTTACTGCTGTTCTTTAATTATTTGTTATTCTTATCTCTTTCTTTTTTTGTATTTTCTTAGAACTGCATTATTGGTTAAGGGCTTGTAAGTAAGAATTTCGCTGTACGGTAGGATAGAATACCTGTTGTATTCAGCGCATGTGACAAATAAAATTTGATTAGATTTAATAAAGAAGGTACGGCAATTGCACGGCCTGCAACTGCAGGGCTAAAGAGATGTTGGTGCGGTCTGCACAACGCATCACAGGGGGCACAATGCCTGCCTTCCAGGACACCTACAGCACCCGATTATCAAGGACATCAACCCACCAGAGCCACGGCCTGTTCACCATGCTATCATCCAGAAGGTGAAGTCAGTACAGGTGCATCAAAGCTTCTATCTCAAGGTCATCAGACTATTAAATAGGCATCACTAGCCGGCTTCCACCCAGTAGCCTGCCCTGAACTTAGTAACTGTCACTAGCCGGCTACCACCTGGTTACACAACCTTAGAGACTGCTGCCCTGTGCACATTGACAAGGAATCACTGGTCACTTTAATAATGCTTACATACTGTTTTACCCACTTCATATGTATATACTGTATTGTAGTCAAGTACATCCTATTTAACTATTGCTGTACATATACTATTCTATCCTACGTATTCTTCAGATATACTACATGTTCTATCCACATACTGTCCATAATGTCTCTACATCCCATTTTGGGATTCGACCAAAAAAATCTGATTAAATTTGATTTAATTTCGAGACAGAAAACTCTGATCATATTACATCCTCTGCTCATTACTAGAGCACACACACACACACACACACACACACACACACACACACACACACACACACACACACACACACACACACACACACACACACACACACACACACACACACACACACACACACACACACACACACACACACGACAAATGAAGGTGGAATGAAGGCGGTTCACTTGCATGAACCTAAAGCAAGGGCTTTAGCTCAGTGGCCCAAAACAAGCTTGTGACACCCAGGTCAGTTACACAGGCCCAGACCAAGAAAGATGAAACAGACATCAGGCCACCAAGGTACGCAATGTACTATACACCTCAGAGAGGACCAGCTATACACACCGACAGAGAGAGGAACATAAGCACACACAGTCTGTGGTCTCTGCGTGTGTGAGGTATTACTCTGGATGAGGTTCTGGACTGGGCCATTAGTCACTGGCCAGAACCCTTAAAACTACTGTTAGGACTGAGATCACTTACACATATATTGCACCCTGAGCTGTGGACTAAATTGCAATGGTTTCCAATAGGAGCTGGCGATCAGTATAGACAAACAGAAAACACACTGGGAAGAGTGGGAAGGCTTCTGACAGTGTGTGTGAGTTTTACTCCTCCTTTCTCTGACTAATCTGTCTGCTATTTGTGTTAACGGCTCTGCATCAATAATTAAGGTTTAATTACAACACACGCGCGCACACACACACACACACACACACACACACACACACACACACACACACACACACACACACACACACACACACACACACCACACCACACACACACACACACACATACACACACACACACAACCAGAGAGAAAACTAGCAAGAGAGGGATGGAAGAAAGCGTGAGTGAGTGACAGAAAGATACGTCAGTGGAATTGGGTATGGCCTTGGGCATTTCATCCACTCTCACTGAGCTGCTGAACCACTATTTCTACCCAATCAAACTCTGAGAGCCCGACACAAAGCTAGCCCAACGTCTGACACAAACACATGCACTGACCCGCTCAGCCACACACACACGCTGACAAACTAATAACCTCACATCAAGGCATACAGACACATTTGAATACCTACTGTACACCTCTTCCCATTGACTTGGTACAATAATGATATTGTAGTGTTGTCTGACAATTCATCCATTATTTACAGCAAAGATAATAAGGCTTACTGTAGTGAACACAGCTGGGTTAGAAGGGTGAGGTCTATAGTTTCAGTCACACACACACACACACACACACACACACACACACACACACACACACACACTGCACTATATTTCTGTTCTGAAACCATTAGTCCATTCTAGTCAAGCATTGACACTGCCCCCCGCTGCAGATACATGTTGAACCCCATGGGGGTTGTTGGGGCAATGTGTGTGTGTTAGTGTGTAGGTGTGTGTGTGTGTGTGTGTTAGTGTGTAGGTGTGTGTGTGTGTGTGTGTGTGTGTGTGTGTGTGTGTGTGTGTGTGTGTGTGTTTCTATGTGTGTGACTCATGTAGAGAGCAGGGCTGGTTAACCCTCACGGAAGCTCAGCAGATACAGTGACCCCCAACAGCAGCCTGAGGGCTCTAATCTATAATACATGACACACACACACACACACACACACACACACACACACACACACACACACACACACACACACACACACACACACACACACACACAGAGGGATGAGACAGGGAGAGGGCCCAGCACACACATCTGGCGACACATCCAGCCCCTGGAGCAAACTCCACACAAACACACACACGCACGCACACACACACACATTGGAAGACACACCATAATCATTGTATCACATCAAGATGCCTTGTTCTATGATATTAGCCCAGCATTGAAGCACAGGGAGTGTGTGTGTGTGCATGGTTGCTTGCGTCTGCGTGTGTGTGCATCATTCGTTGTTTTATCAGAGATATCAAAAGGAGCCAATCACAAAGAATATAACATATTCTCGCTTTACTCTTTGTGAGAACGACAATGACGGATGTAATAGATGAAACACTGCTCTGACCTTAAGTAAACTCAAAGAATCTATCAGAGTTCATAAACCCCACTATAGACCAATGAGTCATTTCCTATCTATGAGCATAGCTATACTAACCCCTACTTTACTCAATCCATCTATCCATCAGTAATCCATCTTTAAAACAGGTTAAAGCAATAACTCCCTGCCTTGAAGCTATCTGCGGAGAGAGAGAGAGAGACCCAAACAAATCATGAGAAAACAAAAAGATAATTACTTGACACATTGGAAAGAATTAACAAAAAAACAGAGCGAACTAGAATGCTATTTGGCCCTACACAGAGAGTACACAGCGGCAGAATACCTGACCACCGTGACTGACCCAAACTTAAGGAAATATTTGACTATGTACAGACTTAGTGAGCATAGCCTTGCTATTGAGAAAGGCCGCCGTTGACAGACCTGGCTCTCAAGAGAAGACAGGCTATATGCACACTGCCCACAAAATGAGGTGGAAACTGAGCTGCACTTCCTAGCCTTCTGTCAAATGTATGACCATATTAGAGACACATACAGTGCCTTGCGAAAGTATTCGGCCCCCTTGAACTTTGCGACCTTTTGCCACATTTCAGGCTTCAAACATAAAGATATAAAACTGTATTTTTTTGTGAAGAATGAACAACAAGTGGGACACAATCATGAAGTGGAACGACATTTATTGGATATTTCAAATTTTTTAACGAAAAATTGGGCCCTTTACTTTCAGTGCAGCAAACTCTCTCCAGAAGTTCAGTGAGGATCTCTGAATGATCCAATATTGACCTAAATGACTAATGATGATAAATACAATCCACCTGTGTGTAATCAAGTCTCCGTATAAATGCACCTGCACTGTGATAGTCTCAGAGGTCCGTCAAAAGCGCAGAGAGCATCATGAAGAACAAGGAACACACCAGGCAGGTCCGAGATACTGTTGTGAAGAAGTTTAAAGCCGGATTTGGATACAAAAAGATTTCCCAAGCTTTAAACATCCCAAGGAGCACTGTGCAAGCGATAATATTGAAATGGAAGGAGTATCAGACCACTGCAAATCTACCAAGACCTGGCCGTCCCTCTAAACTTTCAGCTCATACAAGGAGAAGACTGATCAGAGATGCAGCCAAGAGGCCCATGATCACTCTGGATGAACTGCAGAGATCTACAGCTGAGGTGGGAGACTCTGTCCATAGAACAACAATCAAGTCGTATATTGCACAAATCTGGACTTTATGGAAGAGTGGCAAGAAGAAAGCCATTTCTTAAAGATATCCATAAAAAGTGTCGTTTAAAGTTTGCCACAAGCCACCTGGGAGACACACCAAACATGTGGAAGAAGGTGCTCTGGTCAGATGAAACCAAAATTGAACTTTTTGGCAACAATGCAAAACGTTTTGTTTGGCGTAAAAGCAACACAGCTGAACACACCATCCCCACTGTCAAACATGGTGGTGGCAGCATCATGGTTTGGGCCTGCTTTTCTTCAGCAGGGACAGGGAAGATGGTTAAAATTGATGGGAAGATGGATGGAGCCAAATACAAGACCATTCTGGAAGAAAACCTGATGGAGTCTGCAAAAGACCTGAGACTGGGACGGAGATTTGTCTTCCAACAAGACAATGATCCAAAACATAAAGCAAAATCTACAATGGAATGGTTAAAAAATAAACATATCCAGGTGTTAGAATGGCCAAGTCAAAGTCCAGACCTGAATCCAATCGAGAATCTGTGGAAAGAACTGAAAACTGCTGTTCACAAATGCTCTCCATCCAACCTCACTGAGCTCGAGCTGTTTTGCAAGGAGGAATAGGAAAAATGTTCAGTCTCTCGATGTGCAAAACTGATAGAGACATACCCCAAGCGACTTACAGCTGTAATCGCAGCAAAAGGTGGCGCTACAAAGTATTAACTTAAGGGGGCTGAATAATTTTGCACGCCCAATTTTTCAGTTTTTGATTTGTTAAAAAAGTTTGAAATATCCAATAAATGTCGTTCCACTTCATGATTGTGTCCCACTTGTTGTTGATTCTTCACAAAAAAATACAGTTTTATATCTTTATGTTTGAAGCCTGAAATGTAGCAAAAGGTCGCAAAGTTCAAGGGGGCCGAAAACTTTCGCAAGGCACTGTATTTCCCTCAGATTACACAGATCCACAAAGAATTTGAAAACAAATCCAATTTTGATAAACTTCCATATCTACTGGGTGAAATTACATAGTGTGCCATCACAGCAGCAAGATTTGTGACCTGTTGCCACAAGAAAAGGGCAACTAGTGAAGAACAAACACCATGGTAAATACAACCCATATTTATGCTTATTTATTTTCCCTTGTGTACTTTAACCATTTGTACATTGTTACAACACTGTATATATATATATGTATAATATGACATTTGTAATGTCTTTATTGTTTTGAAACTTCTGTATGTGTAATGTTTACTGTTAATTGTTATTGTTTATTTCACCATTGTACATTATCTACCTCACTTGCTTTGGCAATGTTAACACGTTTCCCATGCCATTAAAGCCCCTTGAATTGAAATAGAGAGAGTGAGAGAGTGAGAGAGAGAGAGAGAGAGAGAGAGAAGAGAGAGAGAGAGAGAGAGAAGAGAGAGAGAGAGAGAGAGAGAGAGAGAGAGAGAGAGAGAGAGAGAGAGAGAGAGAGAGAGAGAGAGAGAGAGAGAGAGAGAGAGAGAGAGAGAGAGAGAGAGAGAGAGAGAGAGAGAGAGAGAAGAGAGAGAGAGAGAGAGAGAGAGAGAGAGAGAGAGAAGAGAGAGAGAGAGAGAGAGAGAGAGAGAGAGAGAGAGAGAGGGAGAGAGGGAGAGAGAGAGAGAGAGCGAGAGAGAGAGGGAGAGAGAGAGAGATAGAGAGAGAGAAGAGAGAGAGAGAGAGAGAGAGGGAGAGAGGGAGAGAGGGAGAGAGAGAGAGAGTGAGAGAGAGAGAGAAGAGAGAAGAGAGAGAGAGAGAGAGAGAGAGAGAGAGAGAGAGAGGGAGAGAGAGAGAGAGAGAGAGAGAGAGAGAGAGAGAGGGAGAGAGAGAGAGAGAGAGAGAGGGAGAGAGAGAGAGCGAGAGAGAGAGACAGAGAGAGAGAGAGAGAGAGAGAGAGAGAGAGAGAGAGAGAGATATGGAGATGGCTGGTAGAGTGAATATAAGGTGTCGACTACAGAGGGAAGGACACTTAGTGGTCATCATACAATGACATTATACACACCAGCAGAGTTGTCAAATTGAGTTGATATGTTAGCTGGCATTACCAGTGATAAGACGAACGGGACCAGTTTGTTTATTTTCCATTCAGAGCAGAGAGGCTGTTTAATGTCAACTGCTAGATTATAAAATGTGTTTATGATGAACCGTAAACATGGTCTTCCATAGAAAACATTGAGAGTTCAACGCCTTGTGAAGACATCTCCACTTTCCTTATAAAGGCACTACTGGTTACCATGTCATACGTAGCAAAGTGTCTCTGACTTCTACTAGGGAAGTAAGGCACTTCATGTACCACAGAGAGATGCAAGCTACAGGCTGTTGTCCTTATTACTGGACCATGTAGATCAGAACTGCCAATTGATAACTGACTAAACAATTGTGAGCTGGGGACAGGTCAATAAGGGACAGGTCAACAACATCCCAGGGATAAATGCTGGACCAGGGATCAGGGGTCAGAGGTTGGGAAACACTGCAGCTAGCACAGCAGTACAATGAATCTATGACATATAAGATGGCTTTGAAACACAAACCATATGCATACTCTATACAGCAGAAGATGAGAGAACTGTGTCTCTGACCCACTTCTGTTCAAAGGAACACACACAAACACACACACACACACACACACAGATATTATCTCCCCAGGGTCAAACCTCTCATTATAATAAACTGTCGTGAGCAGAGATCTGAGTAGCTGTGTTCTTTTCCTCTTTCTAACTTCCCAACTCAGCCCCTCATACTAGCATGTCCATGCAGCCATACAGACTATCACTCCTCTCTGTTGACAACCTGCCCCTCTTACTAGCATGTCCATGCAGCCATACAGACTATCACTCCTCTCTGTTGACAACCTGCCCCTCTTACTAGCATGTCCATGCAGCCATACAGACTATCACTCCTCTCTGTTGACAACCTGCCCCTCATACTAGCATGTCCATGCAGCCATACAGACTATCACTCCTCTCTGTTGAAGACCTGCCCCTCTTACTAGCATGTCCATGCAGCCATACAGACTATCACTCCTCTCTGTTGACAACCTGCCCCTCTTACTAGCATGTCCATGCAGCCATACAGACTGTCACTCCTCTCTGTTGACAACCTGCCCCTCATACTAGCATGTCCATGCAGCCATACAGACTATCACTCCTCTCTGTTGACAACCTGCCCCTCATACTAGCATGTCCATGCAGCCATACAGACTATAACTCCTCTCTGTTGACAACCTGCCCCTCATACTAGCATGTCCATGCAGCCATACAGACTATCACTCCTCTCTGTTGACAACCTGCCCCTCATACTAGCATGTCCATACAGCCATACAGACTATCACTCCTCTCTGTTGACAACCTGCCCCTCATACTAGCATGTCCATGCAGCCATACAGACTATCACTCCTCTCTGTTGACAACCTGCCCCTCTTACTAGCATGTCCATGCAGCAATACAGACTATCACTCCTCTCTGTTGACAACCTGCCCCTCATACTAGCATGTCCATGCAGCCATACAGATTATCACTCCTCTCTGTTGACAATCTGCCCCTCATACTAGCATGTCCATGCAGCCATACAGACTATCACTCCTCTCTGTTGACAATCTGCCCCTCATACTAGCATGTCCATGCAGCCATACAGACTATCACTCCTCTCTGTTGACAACCTGCCCCTCTTACTAGCATGTCCATGCAGCCATACAGACTGTCACTCCTCTCTGTTGACAACCTGCCCCTCATACTAGCATGTCCATGCAGCCATACAGACTATCACTCCTCTCTGTTGACAACCTGCCCCTCATACTAGCATGTCCATGCAGCCATACAGACTGTCACTCCTCTCTGTTGACAATCTGCCCCTCTTACTAGCATGTCCATGCAGCCATACAGACTATCACTCCTCTCTGTTGACACCCTGCCCCTCATACTAGCATGTCCATGCAGCCATACAGACTATCACTCCTCTCTGTTGACAACCTGCCCCTCATACTAGCATGTCCATGCAGCCATACAGACTATCACTCCTCTCTGTTGACAACCTGCCCCTCATACTAGCATGTCCATGCAGCCATACAGACTACCATGCAGCCATACAGACTATCACAGACTATCACTCATCTTTGTTGACAACCTGCCCCTCATACTAGCATGTCCATGCAGCCATACAGACTGTCACTCCTCTCTGTTGACAACCTGCCCCTCATACTAGCATGTCCATGCAGCCATACAGACTGTCACTCCTCTCTGTTGACAACCTGCCCCTCATACTAGCATGTCCATGCAGCCATACAGACTATCACTCCTCTCTGTTGACAACCTGCCCCTCATACTAGCATGTCCATGCAGCCATACAGACTATCACTCCTCTCTGTTGACAACCTACCCCTCATACTAGCATGTCCATGCAGCCATACAGACTATCACTCCTCTCTGTTGACAACCTGCCCCTCATACTAGCATGTCCATGCAGCCATACAGACTATCACTCCTCTCTGTTGACAACCTGCCCCTCATACTAGCATGTCCATACAGCCATACAGACTATCACTCCTCTCTGTTGACAACCTGCCCCTCATACTAGCATGTCCATACAGCCATACAGACTATCACTCCTCTCTGTTGACAACCTGCCCCTCTTACTAGCATGTCCATGCAGCCATACAGACTGTCACTCCTCTCTGTTGACAACCTGCCCCTCATACTAGCATGTCCATGCAGCCATACAGACTATCACTCCTCTCTGTTGACAACCTGCCCCTCATACTAGCATGTCCATGCAGCCATACAGACTGTCACTCCTCTCTGTTGACAATCTGCCCCTCTTACTAGCATGTCCATGCAGCCATACAGACTATCACTCCTCTCTGTTGACACCCTGCCCCTCATACTAGCATGTCCATGCAGCCATACAGACTATCACTCCTCTCTGTTGACAACCTGCCCCTCATACTAGCATGTCCATGCAGCCATACAGACTATCACTCCTCTCTGTTGACAACCTGCCCCTCATACTAGCATGTCCATGCAGCCATACAGACTACCATGCAGCCATACAGACTATCACAGACTATCACTCATCTTTGTTGACAACCTGCCCCTCATACTAGCATGTCCATGCAGCCATACAGACTGTCACTCCTCTCTGTTGACAACCTGCCCCTCATACTAGCATGTCCATGCAGCCATACAGACTGTCACTCCTCTCTGTTGACAACCTGCCCCTCATACTAGCATGTCCATGCAGCCATACAGACTATCACTCCTCTCTGTTGACAACCTGCCCCTCATACTAGCATGTCCATGCAGCCATACAGACTATCACTCCTCTCTGTTGACAACCTGCCCCTCATACTAGCATGTCCATGCAGCCATACAGACTATCACTCCTCTCTGTTGACAACCTGCCCCTCATACTAGCATGTCCATGCAGCCATACAGACTATCACTCCTCTCTGTTGACAACCTGCCCCTCATACTAGCATGTCCATACAGCCATACAGACTATCACTCCTCTCTGTTGACAACCTGCCCCTCATACTAGCATGTCCATACAGCCATACAGACTATCACTCCTCTCTGTTGACAACCTGCCCCTCTTACTAGCATGTCCATGCAGCCATACAGACTGTCACTCCTCTCTGTTGACAACCTGCCCCTCATACTAGCATGTCCATGCAGCCATACAGACTATCACTCCTCTCTGTTGACAACCTGCCCCTCATACTAGCATGTCCATGCAGCCATACAGACTATCACTCCTCTCTGTTGACAACCTGCCCCTCATACTAGCATGTCCATGCAGCCATATAGATTATCACTCCTCTCTGTTGACAACCTGCCCCTCATACTAGCATGTCCATACAGCCATACAGACTATCACTCCTCTCTGTTGACAACCTGCCCCTCATACTAGCATGTCCATGCAGCCATACAGACTATCACTCCTCTCTGTTGACAATCTGCCCCTCATACTAGCATGTCCATGCAGCCATACAGACTATCACTCATCTTTGTTGACAACCTGCCCCTCATACTAGCATGTCCATGCAGCCATACAGACTGTCACTCCTCTCTGTTGACAACCTGCCCCTCATACTAGCATGTCCATGCAGCCATACAGACTGTCACTCCTCTCTGTTGACAACCTGCCCCTCATACTAGCATGTCCATGCAGCCATACAGACTGTCACTCCTCTCTGTTGACAACCTGCCCCTCATACTAGCATGTCCATGCAGCCATACAGACTGTCACTCCTCTCTGTTGACAACCTGCCCCTCAAACTAGCATGTCCATGCAGCCATACAGACTATCACTCCTCTCTGTTGACAACCTGCCCCTCATACTAGCATGTCCATGCAGCCATACAGACTATCACTCCTCTCTGTTGAAGACCTGCCCCTCATACTAGCATGTCCATGCAGCCATACAGACTGTCACTCCTCTCTGTTGACAACCTGCCCCTCATACTAGCATGTCCATGCAGCCATACAGACTGTCACTCCTCTCTGTTGACAACCTGCCCCTCATACTAGCATGTCCATGCAGCCATACAGACTGTCACTCCTCTCTGTTGACAACCTGCCCCTCATACTAGCATGTCCATGCAGCCATACAGACTATCACTCCTCTCTGTTGACAACCTGCCCCTCATACTAGCATGTCCATGCAGCCATACAGACTATCACTCCTCTCTGTTGAAGACCTGCCCCTCATACTAGCATGTCCATGCAGCCATACAGACTATCACTCCTCTCTGTTGACAACCTGCCCCTCATACTAGCATGTCCATGCAGCCATACAGACTATCACTCCTCTCTGTTGACAACCTGCCCCTCACAGTGACATGGTCTTCTAACCATTCCCTGGTCCTGGCCTATATTGTCATTCCTCACCTCAGCTTTTTACAAGTGGAACCTAACATACAGTAGATACAGCCCCCCATAAGACTCACATCAATGTGATTACAAGATTACCTATGTTGGGTACACCCGAGAGTCAATGTGTCATTCAACGTGTCATTCAGTTCAACCCCTCTCCACTCCATTGTGGTGCAATATAGTAGCAGTGGCATCATCAAGGCTCAATCTCACTTGATTCAACAGCTCAACTAGTCATCAGGCCCTTGATGTTGGGTGTACTTGAGGAGCATAGAAACACAGTGTCTTACCTCCAGAGCTGCAGCCCTCTTCAGTAGCAGCTGTTCTATATTCCTGGCTGCCCTAGCCACTAGTTCCTCAGCATCATTTGACTCTACTGTGTACAGGTTCTGGTTGTCCAGGAATATCTACAGATGGACAGACAGACAAACAGAGAGAGAGACAGAGAGACCGAGAGACAGAAAGAGACAGAGAGAGACAGAGACAGAGTGATCGAGAGACAGAAAGAGACAGAGAGAGACAGAGAAACAGAGCGACCGAGAGACAGAGAGAGAGACAGAGAAACAGAGCGACCGAGAGAGAGAGAGAGACAGAGTGATCGAGAGACAGAAAGAGACAGAGAGACAGAGAAACAGAGCGATCGAGAGACAGAAAGAGACAGAGAAACAGAGCGATCGAGAGACAGAAAGAGACAGAGAAACAGAGCGATCGAGAGGTAGAAACAGACAGAGAGAGACAGAGAAACAGAGCGACCGAGAGACAGGCAGAAAGAAACAGAGAGAGAGACATTAGGTGGAATTAGGTGGACATTAGGTTGACATTAGGTCGACATGAGGTGGAAACTGAGCTGCACTTCCTAACCTCCTACCTAATGTATGAACATATTAGAGACACATATTTCCCTCAGATTACACAGATCCACAAAGAATTCGAAAACAAACCCGGTTTTGATAAACTCTCATATCTACTGGGTGAAATACCAGTGTGCATCACAGCAGCAATATTTGTTACCTGTTGCCACAAGAAAAGGGCAACCAGTGAAGAACAAACACCATGGTAAATACAACCCGTATTTACGCTTATTTATTTTCCCTTTTGTACTTTAATCATTTGTACATTGTTACAACACTGTATATGTATAATTTGACATTTGTAATGTCTTTATTCTTTTGAACCTTCTGTGTAATGTTTAATGATCATTTTTATTGTACTTTTGTATATTATCTACCTCACTTGCTTTTGCAATGTTAACATATGTTTTCCATGCCAATAAAGCCCATTGAATTGAATTGAATTGAGAGAGAGAGAAACAGAGAGAGAGAGAGACAGAGAGAGAGAGACAGAGACAGAGAGAGACAGAGAGAGAGAGACAGAGAGACAGAGAGAGAGAGAGACAGAGAGAGACAGAGAGAGAGCGACAGAGAGACAGAGAAACAGAGAGAGAGAGAGTGACAGAGAGAGACAGAGAGAGAGCGACAGAGAGAGAGACAGAGAAACAGAGCGACCAAGAGACAGAGAGAGACAGAGAGGGACAGAGAGAGAGAGACAGAGAGACAGAGAGAGAGAGAGAGACAGAGAGAGAGAGAGAGAGAGAGAGAGAGAGAAACAGAGCGACCGAGAGACAGAGAGAGAGAGAGAGAGAGAGATGATGTAAACTGGTTACATATACTGTATGTAACAGTCTGAAAAAGATTAGTCCCTTGATAGTAGAGGTTCATGTTTGATGTTATGCAGTGACTACTATGCACTGTAAAATGTTATGAAATGTTAGGTCACCTCTGTGTGTGTGTGTGTTTTGTACCTGTGTGAGGTTCTTCCCGGCGCTGGCCATGTCTGCCAGGGTCACCAGCTCTATCTGCATCTGATCCACCCATTCCTTTATTCTATAGGACAAGAGAGACGCACAAACAACCAGTCAGATCACAAAAACAGACACCAAACATCCCATACCAGTAGTTCAATTAAATACCTCCCTCTTTGCCTAAATGAACCAGCGTTTATGCCACTTGTAGCTGCCTATCCTCAGCCAACATCAATGCCAATCAGATAACCTCAGATGGTTTCAAACCTAATATAACCACATCAGACGGCTTTCACAAGCATGGAACATGGCATCACCTGTCCAATCGAATGAGCAAAAATCACTAATACAATGTCACTCGATAAGATCACTGGCATAGCCGTCAACACTGCCAGAGCTAATCAGATCATTCTCTCAGGGGTTAAGGAAAAGGTCAACCAATCAAATACTTATTACTAGGTTCACACCTAATGTCAACCAATCAAATATGTATCACTGGGTTCAAACACAAAGTCAGCCAATTATATTACTTTCTCAGGGGTCAGAAACAAGGTCATCCAATCAGGTAGCTGTCTCAAGGTGGGTCAGACCAGTGAGAGACAGTGATGTGTGTGGACAGGCACTCTACAGAACTCTACCTGTGTGTGTGTCGGAGTGAGTGAGTGTGTGTGAGAGAGAGTGTGAGTGTGCGTGTGACGGTGTCAGAGTGAACTGCGACCAAATGGCTCCTCTCCATATCAAAGAGCTGCAGAGCCAAAAGTTCACTGACTGGCCTCGTGATAATATCACTATTGACATCTCACTCTCCCTCTGTCCCTCTCTCTCCCTCCCTCCCTCCCTCCCTCCCTCACTCTCTGGATCACATTGTTGGTATATCTCCTGACACCCAGAAGACAGCAATAGAGGAAATTCTAAATGATCGATACAAATAAAATAATCTATTAATTACAGAATCAACACTAGAGCTTCAAACACCAAAAATACAATAATTAAATCAAAACAGTTGCAATTTTCATTAAATGCATTAAAGCCCTAAACTGCCCTAGAGTCACCAGAGAGTAAATATGTAGGGGAGTTTGTAGGCTATTCCAAAAATGGGGGCAGTAAAACTAAAGGCGGATTTACCTAGATCGGTACTAGTGGAACCTCAAGAGTTAACCATCCAGGTTTGGTGTCTCATAGTTGAACATTGTAACAGTGAGGTAGGTAGGCAGCGTGTGTGGTAGAGCTGTTAACCCAACAGAGGCTAATACAGTGATCCATGGGACTTTAATGAGGACCAGCCAACCTGTTGATACCTGTGATAACTGTCACCTGTGATAAAGCGAAGGGGGCTACGGTAGATGGCATCCAAAGGTTTTTAAGAGTCGTGGCTGCTGCATTCCGATGAACACAAAGTTGACTGTACAATCTGCTTCCTGCTGTTTAGTGAGAGACATGATCTATTTCTATAAAAGAAGCCAACTTAATTCTCAGCTTCTTAACTAGCTCAACCTCAAATTATTGTCAATCCAAAAGCCCAGCAACAAAATCAGATTGCAGCTCCAACATAGCCTGGTCAGCCGTAGTGGTAATAGCGTAGATAACAGTGTCATCTGCATACAGCTGAATGTTAGAGTTATTTTCAGATAGGACAATATTATTTATATATATAGTAAAGACGACAGGTCCCAAAATCGACCCCTGCCGGACACCTTTATTAATATCAAGGTAACTTGACACCATCAGAAAGCACACACTGTGTCATGTCTGAGAGATAGTTCCCAAAACACTACACCTGGTTCAAGTCCATTTCAGACAACCTTTAATGAGTAGGGGATGGCCAATAGTATGAAATGCTTTGGATAGGTCTAGAAATATGGCAGCACAGTGCTTCCTACGGGCTTAGCAATACACACACATCCACACACAAAACACACAGTAAAAGAGAGACAGAGAAAGAGAGAGAGACGGAGTGAGAGAGAGAAAGAGAGAAACAGGACTATTAATCTTGCGTGCAGAAGGCTGGGGGTTGGAGCGGGGTGCAGACGCTCTTATTGTCATTCATTGTCACTCACAGACCCTGCCATGAGCCTCCCTGACGGCCAGGAGAGACGTCACACACACATACACACAAACACACGCGCGAATACGCACACACAAACTCACCCAAACACATACACACAGAGCAAGAGACAAACACATACACACACAAACAAACACATACACACAGAGCAAGAGACACACACGTACACACACAAACACATCTGTTTGTCATTTGTTCATAACACAGTCCCTGAGAGTAATGAGTGTAAAGCTGGTTACTTGAATGTGTGTAGAGGATTGTGACCAGGGAGAGGGGAAGACACAGAGAGGGGCTGGGGGGTTAAGGATGCCAGCTCTGGAATGTGTGTGTGGATGGGGAAGTAAGAGAGAGAAGACTGGGGGACTGACAGAGGTGAAGATGGGGTAAGAGGAGGTGAGGTAGAAGGAAGAATCGTGTCCCTAAATGTCTCAGTGGACTCGTCTTGGATGAGTTTCATTGCCAAGTCACAAGTATACCAAGTTTCAGACACCTAATCTGCCTCTCTGTTCCTCTCTATAGTGCCTAAGCTCTAAAGTCCTGGAGCTCTGAGCAGACAGTGTGTGTGTGTGTGTGTGTGTGTGTGTGTGTGTGTGTGTGTGTGTGTGTGTGTGTGTGTGTGTGTGTTTATGTCTGTGTGAGTGTGTTTATGTCTGTGTAAATATTCCTTACTAGTGTTGCCAGCCTCATTCCATCACAGAGTCTCTCCACAGCACGGCAGTTTTGTGAATGGTTTGATGATATGATCTATTTGGCACACATCTCCATTCAGACCACATTCAAACTCATCCACTATGTGTGTGTGTGTGTGTGTTACCTCAGCGCTGCTCTGTTCTTATGTTCCCCTAAATGAGGCATGTAATCCAATTAAAAGGCCAACACAGGATTACAACAATAGGAGAGTGGGAGGGAGTGAGGGGGAGAGAGAGGAGGGCGAGAGAGATTGAGCTTCCCTATTAAGTCCAACAATTTCAAGCAGACAACCTAAGAAAATGATGGTTTGATGAAGAATGCAAAAAAAAGAAAGGAATGGAGAAACCTATCGAACCAAAAACATAGAGACCCAGAAAATCTGGCTTCACTATGGTGAATCACTAAAACAATACAGAAATACACTACGGAAAAGAAAGGAACAGCACGTCAGAAATCAGCTCAATGTAATTGAAGAACCCATAGAATCTAATCACTTCTGAGAAAATTGGAAAACTCTAAACTAACAACAACACAAAGTGTTATTTATTCAAAACGGAGATGTATGGATAAACCTCTTTTCTAATCTTTTTGGCTCAATAACAAAGAACAAACAGCAAAAACATACACATGATTAATGACAAATCTTAGAATCAGCTATTAAAGACTACCAGAACCCACGGGATTCTCCAATTACATTGAATGAACTACAGGACAAAATACAAACCCTCCAACCAAAAAAGGTATGTGGTGTTGATGGTATCTTAAATGAAATGAAAAAATATACAGACCACAAATTCCTATTGGCTTAAACTCTCCAACACCATCCTCAACTCAGGCATCTTCCCCAATATTTCGAACCAATGACACACACATTTCTTTCCACAGGGCTGTGAGGTGAGAGAGGGATGCAGCTTGAGCCCCAACCTCTTCAATATACTGTATATACACTACTCAAAGAAAATAAAGGGAACACTAAAATAACACATCCTAGATCTGAATGAATGAAATGTTCTTATTAAATACTTTTTTCTTTACATAGTTGAATGTGCTGACAACAAAATCACACAACAATTATCAATGGAAATCAAATTTATCAACCCATGGAGGTCTGGATTTGGAGTCACACTCAAAATTAAAGTGGAAAACCACACTACAGGCTGATCCAACTTTGATGTAATGTCGTTAAAACAAGTCAAAATGAGGCTCAGTAGTGTGTGTGGCCTCCACGTGCCTGTATGACCTCCCTACAATGCCTGGGCATGCTCCTGATGAGGTGGCGGATGGTCTCCTGACTCCTGGACAGTCTGTGGTGCAATGTGGCGTTGGTGGATGGAGCGAGACATGATGTCCCAGATGTGCTCAATTGGATTCAGGTCTGGGGAACGGGCGGGCCAGTCCATAGCATCAGTGCCTTCCTCTTGCAGGAACTGCTGATACACTCCAGCCACATTGTCTTGCATTAGGAGGAACCCAGGGCCAACCGCACCAGCATATGGTCTCACAAAGGGTCTGAGGATCTCATCTCGGTACCTAATGGCAGTCAGGCTACCTCTGGCGAGCACATGGAGGGCTGTGCGGCCCCCCAAAGAAATGCCACCCCACACCATGACTGACCCACCGCAAAACCGGTCATGCTGGAGGATGTTGCAGGCAGCAGAACGTTCTCCACGCCGTCTCTAGACTCTGTCACGTTTGTCACGTGCTCAGTGTGAACCTGCTTTCATCTGTAAAGAGCACAGGGCGCCAGTGGCGAATTTGCCAATCTTGGTGTTCTCTGGCAAATGCCAAAAGTCCTGCACGGTGTTGGGCTGTAAGCACAACCCCCACCTGTGGACGTCCGGCCCTCATACCTCCCTCATGGAGGCTGTTTCTGACCATTTGAGCAGACACATGCACATTTGTGGCCTGCTGGAGGTTATTTTGCAGGGCTCTGGCAGTGCTCCTCCTGCTCCTCCTTGCACAAAGGCGGAGGTAGTGGTCCTGCTGCTGGGTTGTTGCCCTCCTACGGCCTCCTCCACGTCTCCTGATGTACTGGCCTGTCTTCTGGTAGCGCCTCCATGCTCTGGATACTACGCTGACAGACACAGCAAACCTTCTTGCCACAGCTCGCATTGATGTGCCATCCTGGATGACCTGCACTACCTGAGCCCTTTATGGTTGTGAGGTCTGGGGTCCGCATACCAACCAAGAATTCACAAAATGTGACAAACTGTCACGACTTCCACCTCTCCTTGTTCGGGCGCCGGTCATTGGTCTTGGTCTTGTCTTGTTCCATTCACACCTGGTTTTAATTTCCCCAATCAATCTACTTGTATTTAACCCTCTGTTTCCCATCATGTATTTGTGTGTAATTGTTTCATGTTATGTGTTGTTTGATTCATGCGCTGGATTTGATTTATGTTCCGTGTTTTGAGCGCGTTTGATTATTGTAGTGCTCTCGTTTTGGAATGGAAAATAAATGAGCGCCTGTTAACTATACTCTGCACCTGACTTCGCCTCCAGTACACGCCATAACAGAATTACACACCTCTAATGGAGTCAGCAGGAGCAGGTACCCAGGTTAGAGGAGTCGGGGAGAGAGTCCAGGAACATTCGGCCATGTTACATCATCTTGGTGCCATGGATTGCGTTGTCCAGACCATGGACCACTGGGAGAGACAGGAAGTCTCTCCAGTGCCTCGACCACCACAACCGGGGTTGTCTCCACCAGTCCCATCTGGAGAGAATTCCAGTGGGATGCGTCTCTCCCTTCCCAGGGAGTATGATGGAGCGGCAGCACAGTGCCAGGGATTCTTGTTACAACTGGACCTCTGCCTGGCCACTGTGCACCCAGCTCCCTCGGGAAGGGAGAGAGTGGCCACCCTTGTCTCCTGCCTCACGGGAGGAGCGCTGGAGTGGGCAAATGCCGTGTGGAGAGAAGAGACATGACGTTGGACCACGTCGAGAAGTTCACCCGTCGCTTCCGGGCCGTCTTCGACCATCCACCTGAAGGTAGAGCGGCGGGGGAAAGGCTCTTCCAATTCAGGCAGAGGACTACAACAACATTGACAAATACGCTGATTCGGTGAGCGAGTTCATTAGAAAGTGCATCGGCGATGTCATACCCACAGCAACGATTAAAACATTCCCAAATCAGAAACTGTGGATTGATGGCAGCATTCGCGCGAAACAGAAAGCGCAAACCACTGCTTTTAACCAGGGCAAGGTGACCGGAAACATGACCGAATAGAAACAGTGTAGCTATTCCCTCTGCAAGGCAATCAAACAAGCTAAGCGTCAGTTTAGAGACAAAGTAGAGTTGCAATTCAATGGCTCAGACACAAGAGGTATGTGGCAGGGTCTACAGTCAATCACGGATTACAAAAAGAAAACCAGCCCCGTCGGATCGGGGTCCCCAGTTCACGTCAAGAGTTTGGAAAGCGTTCATGGAACGTCTGGGGGTCTCGATCAGCCTTACCTCAGGTCTACCTCCAGTACACGCTGTAACACAAACATAACGCAAACACTAAATTGAGACTCTGAATGGCAAAAATATCCTTTGTTTACAACGTAAAACACCAAATAATGCAGTAGAGCAGAATTAGGCCGATACCCGCTAATTATCAAAATCCAGGTAAATAGACGTTAAATTCTACAACCACCTAAAAGGGAGCGATTCCCAAACCTTCAATAACAAAGCCATCACCTACAGAGAGATGAACCTGGAGAAGAGTCCCCTAAGCAAGCTGGTCCTGGGTCTCTGTTCACAAACACAAACAGACCCCACAGAGCCCCAGGACAGCAACACAATTAGAACCAACCAAAAAATGAGAAAACAAGACAATTACTTGACACTTTGGAAATAATTTTTGAAAAAACAAACTAGAATGCAATTTGTCTATTAACAGAAAGTACACATTGTCAGAATAACTGACTACTGTGACTGACCCAAAATTTAGGAAAGCTTTGACTATGTACAGACTCAGTGAGCATAGCCTTGCTATTGAGAAAGGTCGCCGTAGGCCATATTAGAGACACATATTTCCCTCAGATTACACAGATCCACAAATAATTTGAAAACAAATCCAATTTTGATAAACTCCCATATCTACTGGGTGAAATACCACAGTGTGCAATCACAGCAGCAATATTTGTTACCTGCTGCAACAAGAAAAGGGCAACCAGTGAAGAACAAACACCATTGTAAATACAACCCATATTTATGTTTATGTTGATTTATTTTCCCTTTTGTACTTTAACTATTTGCACATCGTTACAACACTGTATATATACATAAAATGACTTTGAAATGTCTCTATTATTTTGGAACTTGTGTGAGTGTAATATTTACTGTTCACTTTTATTGTTTATTTCACTTTTGTTTATCCACTTCACTTGCTTTGGCAATGTAAACATATGTTTCTCATGCCAATAAAGCCCCTTGAATTGAATTGAATTGAGAGAGAGGAGCTACTAAGTAGTGGTAAGGTTTTACCTCTCAGCTTTCATGTGGCCTCAACATTTCCAGAAACATTAAAAGTACGACTGTGTAAGTTCTGTATGCATGAGTTGTTCTATTTGTATTGTTGATCATCTCCAAATCAACCCTACATGTACAAGTGCATATCGGTCAAACTGACCAATCCAGACCCAGCTCTGCTCCATTAATGTATAGACAGTGCAGTTTGTCAGAGTTGGCAGGGGTGCTCTGCTCTGGTCATAGAGATATAACTACTGTAACTTCTAAAGTCAGCACAGAATAATTACCAATACACACACACAGCAACTGGGTCAGATACTGCCCTAAATTGTTCCACACACACAGCGATAGAAAGAGAGAGAGAGAGAGAGAGAGAGAGAGAGAGAGAGAGAGAGAGATTGAGAGAGAGCGAGAGAGAGCGAGAGAGAGAGAGAGAGAGTGGGGGAGGGGGGGTAATGAGTGTATCCATACTGAGTGTGTCAGCGGAATGCTGTGTTGAACTATGGACTAATTACACATCATTATAGAGACAGACACAGTCTGACAACACAGGCATCAACTCGCGGGACAATACTTTTAAAGAACTGAAATGTCTTCAATACAGTGGGGATTGTGTGATTCGATAGATTCCTGCTTACAAATGACCATGGAAAAACAAGCTGTTCTGCAAGACAGAAGAGACAACAATCTACAAATCCCAACCTCTGTATGCAACTATACCAATTTAGTCACCAGATCGAAAGACAAAGGTAGAAAAAGATTGCAGTTTAATGTTTGGGACTGGCATTTACCCAACCTGCCACAGATAATAATAATAGTAAAAATAATAAGTAGGTGGGTGCTTAAATGTGTCCTATTTCACATATGTACAATTCTGTATTATACACATGTGAATTGGAAAGTTTATTTTGTTGCATATCCCATTCCCCCTGAGACACCCTGAGAGAGTGATGTCAGAGTCAGGGATCAGATATTATTGACAGCGACCCTGGAGCAATTAGCGTTAAGTGCCTTGCTCAAGGGCACGGACAGATTTTTCACCTAGGCAGCTCTGGGATTCAAACACCAACCTTTCGATTACTGGCCCAACTCTCTTAACTCTCTACTACCTGCCTGTAACCACTAGACTACCTGCCTGTAACCGCTAGGCTACCGCTAGGCTACCTGCCTGTAACCGCTAGACTACCTGTGTGTAACCACTAGGCTACCTGCCTGTAACCACTAGACTACCTGTGTGTAACCACTAGGCTACCTGCCTGGAACCACTAGACTACCTGCATGTAACCGCTAGAATACCTGCCTGTAACCGCTAGACTACCTGCGTGTAACCGCTAGACTACCTGTGTGTAACTGCTAGGCTACCTGTGTGTAACCGCTAGGCTACCTGCCTGTAACCGCTAGGCTACCTGTGTGTAATCGCTAGGATACCTGCCTGTAACCACTAGGATACCTGCGTGTAACCACTAGGATACCTGCCTGTAACCACTAGGCTACCTGCCTGTAACCACTAGGATACCTGCCTGTAACCACTAGGCTACCTGCCTGTAACCACTAGACTACCTGCCTGTAATCGCTAGACTACCTGCCTCTAATCGCTAGGATATCTGCCTGTAACCACTAGGATACCTGCCTGTAACCACTAGGCTACCTGCCTGTAACCACTAGGATACCTGCCTGTAACCACTAGGATACCTGTCTGTAACCACTAGGATACCTGCCTGTAACCACTAGGCTACCTGCCTGTAACCACTAGGATACCTGCCTGTAACCACTAGGCTACCTGCCTGTAACCACTAGACTACATGCCTGTAATCGCTAGACTACCTGCCTGTAATCGCTAGGATACCTGCCTGTAACCACTAGGCTACCTGCCTGTAACCACTAGGCTACCTGCCTGCAACCACTAGGATACCTGCCTGTAACCACTAGGATACCTGCCTGTAACCACTAGGATACCTGCCTGTAACCACTAGGATACCTGCCTGTAACCACTAGGCTACCTGCCTGTAACCACTAGGCTACCTGCCTGTAACCACTAGGATACCTGCCTGTAACCACTAGGATACCTGCCTGTAACCACTAGGATACCTGCCTGTAACCACTAGGATACCTGCCTGTAACCACTAGGCTACCTGCCTGTAATCGCTAGATACCGCTCCTTGTGTCGCATCCTACATCCCCAGAGTAACTGCTGGGTGGAGTGAAGCTAACTGAGTACACACACATAATGTCTGCTGTTACCTTCAATTATCAGCTCTTTAACACTGGGAGATCATTAGGGTACAGAGCATTAATCTTTTCTTCCCATTTTCCCAAAGCAACACTTATTGTGTTAGACCAGGACATATAATCTAATATGACATAGTAATAAACCATAAACTGTATGATCTCTGTAATAAACCCATGAAAATACATATTCTGTGTTTCACTGTTTTAACCTTTAGGACCTTTGGGAGTCACAGTATATCATAAGCTAACAGTATGATATCATTATGTCATATATTCCACAGTAAGTCTTAAAGATGCACTATGCCGAAATCGCTCCACCATTTCCTGGATGCAAAAATTTGAATAGTTCGCCGAATTTCAGTTTATGTGACATAACAAGCAAGTATAGTGTATATAATCATTCTCCCATCTAAACTGTGAAATATGTTTTTCATAAACAAAAATATAGGATTTTCAGATGTTTGAAGCTGGTGTACACAACCAGATAGTAATAGATGCAAAAGCGAAATTAAAGAATGGGAAGCATAGAAATAGCGCACATCAAACAGATCTATCGCTACTTAGACTTGCATTCAATGAGAATGACAAATCTATAACCCACATGTCTATGTGAATTTGGTCAGCTCACCCAAAAAGTAACATACGGCAGCTTTAATTAAGCTCTACCTCCCCTTTTCAACCAGTCTGGTCTCAGACACTAGACCAGTGGTTCTTAACCTTGTTGGAGGTACTGAACCCCACCAGTTTCATATGCGCATTCACCGAACCCTTCTTAATTGGAGAAATAAAATATGATTTTTTCAAATTCAAAACACAGGTACAGTATATATTTTACTGGTGCAGAAAATGAACCGTGCATCAACATCACTGTGTTCAAAGAACAAAATCATCAAAACATGATTTTCACACAAAAACAAAAACATTATAATGAATATTTACTGCAAATCAGTGTGACTTCTGCTGTTGCCTTTCAGAGACCAGTTCAGAAATGTGCGGCTTCACCTTGGCAAGTGCCACTCTCATGTCATTTTTGCAACAAAGTCTGTTCCTTTTCTTCGTTTTTATGTCCAGCATCCTCGAAAAGGATTGCTCGCAAGATATGTTGTAACAAACGGTTTGAAAATCTCCACAGCTTTCTTAGCAATAACAGGGTACGTTACCATTTGTTGACACCAAAACGTTGAAAGCGTTGTTGTTCTGAAGAGTTGCTGTTGAACCTGGCTCTGCTGAATTTCAATGATTTCATCGAGGTATTCATCATTGACATCTGTTGTCTCAACACTAAACGTGAACGGCTGTCTCACCCATGCTGGATATGACTCTCTTGTAGGGAAGTATCCGTCGAGAGACTTTGCAAGCTCATCTAAGTGCGTGGCAATTGCTTGCTTCAGTTCCGCGGATACAGAAATGTCTCCGATTCCAGATACATCTTCGATCTTACTTACACAGTCGTCGATGATGTTGACTCCACCGCCCTGCATCTTTTGATTGAGATGATTGAGAGCTGCGAAGATATCAGCCATGTACGCTAAAATGAGAATGAACTCAGAATTTTTGAAGCAATCTGCATGACAATGTTGGTGCTCTTGCAAAAACAGGGCTAATTCCACACGCACGGCAAAAACACGATTCAGCACCTGTCCCCGGGATAACCACCGAACGTTAGAATGGTACAGAAGTACCTCAAATTCAGATCCCATTTCTTTACACAGCTCACTGAAGATGCGGTGCCTCAGAGCACTAGTTCGCACATAGTTCATGCATTCCACTACAATCTTTAATACTTCTGCCAGTTTTGGAAGCAAGGTTTTTGTTGCCAACGCATGCCTGTGCAGAATACAATGCGTAACAATGATGTGTGGTGCACCGGCTTTCACTAGCGCACCAAAACCAGACTTTCTTCCCAGCATGACTGGAGCTCAGTCCGAACAAACTGCAGAAACCATATCCCACGAAAGATTGTTGTCTTTGAAGAAGTCATCCACAAGTTTCTTCACATCGGCTGCCTTAGTTGTTGTTGTAAGAGGCTTACAAAATAAAACAAATCTTCCTTTATCTCGTCGTCTTTCACATAGCGCACGAATACAGCAAGCTGGCTTAGATTGGAAACGTCTGTGGTCTCGTCGAGTTGAAGGCTGAATTTTGCCGGGCTTGAAAGCAGATCTGCAACTACTTGAGCCAAGATGTCTTTGCTCATGTCCTCTATTCTGTCGCTGATGGTGTCATTTGAAAGAGGAATTTGGGATAACTTAACTTCAGCCTCTTTTCTCAACATGATATTCGCCATCTTCAACACAGCTGGTTTTATGAGTGTTTCACCAATGGTGTGTGGTTAGCCCTGCTTTGCGATCAGGTAAGCAACTTCTTACGAGGCTGTGAGGATCGGTTTGTTGATGGGTTCAAAGCCGAGAACAGGCAGAGTAGCCTTTTCATCGAATCTGTCTCTCTTCACCTTGAATTCAGCGAGCGTTGTGTTCTTGTATTTTCCATCTTCATGCAGCTTAAAGAAGTGTTCTCTTAGTTTTGCCGGTGCTAGACTAGAATTGCTCAACTTGGCATTGCAAATCATGCAGTTAGGACGCTGACTCCCATCACGTTCCGTTATACATGTGAATCCATATTGTACATATTCGTTCGACCACTTTCTTTTTTCGCTCGACATAGTAAGTATGAAGGGATTAAAATATTAAGAAAGAAATCACAAGACGTACCATCACGACAGTCACAAGTCGACTACTGAGCGCACCAAATTGCCTGCAGCACAGATAGTCCAAGCGATGTAGCGTGATCACCTGCAGCCAATGATGGCCAAGCGGGGCGTGTCATCACAAATCATGAGTCGGATGTGTGTCTTGACCTCCGCCGAACCCCTGAGACTGACTCACCGAACCCCTGGGGTTCGATCAAACCCAGGTTAAGAACCACTGCACTAGACGTAACATAGTAAGTGTAAATCCAGGACACTCAAATTATTATGATATGTTACATGGTACACTGTAAACACCAATGTGCCATCATTACTCAAAAAACATAAGCCTATGCAACCTTAACCAACAGCTCTACAACAATGAGGTTTGTGCAGTAGGCCCAATACATTACCACTGTAAATTGGCTATGCTTGATTTGCCCTGTCAATGTTGTTCTTCTCAGACCATTTTGAAATTATATTTTAAAAATGTAGGTATATGATCACACTGGTAATAGATCATTTGTTGTATTACTTGTGAGTCACAGCTGAGTGTGCATAACAATTACAGCATCATTTATTTTTTACTGGACTGATGACCTGCATCTGATGGTCAGTCTGAGGGGAGGGAACATTGGCGAGACTGCCTCTCACCCGACTCACCATCCTTCCGCTCTCCCTTCCTCCGCTGAGAAAAGGAGACACAGTCTTCCAGCTGATGGCGAAACTCAAGTCGCACTGCATTATTTCTGCCTCAAGCACCAATTCATGTTGTTATCCTATGATCAGAGAAAGTTAAATATTCCTTGATATTAAAAAAGACAAAAGATGCTAATAATACGGCAAGCTTATGGGAAAACTTTGCTCTACTCATTCATTGCAGCTGCAGTGCTGGTTGTAGTGTGAGGGGAAGTAGGGAGAACACACATTTTATGGCTTGTAAAAATATTGAACAAAGTGTTGACACTAGTGCTGAATAACAACTTAAACTCACTCATAAAAACAGCAGCTCTTTGCTGTATTCGTTAAGTCTCTCTTTAGTTATGGTTTTAAACGTTTTGTAATCTCACAGTATCAACTTTGCTGTTTCCAACCTTCTTTTTACAGTCTATGGTTCGAGAAAACTGTGCAGACACGGTGATCTGAGCTTTCTGATTGGCTACAACAGTAGGCCTATTGGTGAACTTGATTTGCGCTCTGGCTCTGCCCTGTAGGCAGGGTTTTAACTTCAGACAGATGAAATGATTCCAAATTAAACACTTTGCCTTCCCGGCGCTAGGGCTGCTGAATCAAGTGCACCTTCCGCCAACAGCATGAATCAAAAGAGTAACACAAGGCTGTATCGTTGGGTTTTTTACAGAAATGTTTGGAGATCGACTACGAATTCCTTGGAGATTGAGCAGTCACGGTTGGTGACCACTGCTGTAGGGGGTAGAGATTTGAGATTTGAGCCTTCACCAAGTGAGTTCCTAGGTGGATGGTATAACTATAATTTATTTATGACAATAATTCTATATATCATAAAGCCTTATTCTGAGTCATAGCAAAATTGCAGTAATTCCAGATAAAAAAAAATCCTGATTGGACGATTTCCAGGAATCTTCCAACTGTGATTTCTGGAAAACTTGGAAAATGTACTACTAACATCTCATTTAGTTTTGAGTAAGTTCCATATTATAAGTAAAAAATGACTTTTCATTGACTTTGAGTTAAATTTATTAGAACTATTTTAGTTAATAATGCCTTGGGGTTTACTATGCAATCAGCTCTCAGTCTCACCTCAGAATTTGTATTTAAGGTTAAGTTTAGAACTCTGAATTTTTAAAATAAAAATAGAATACGGGGTCAATGTGAATAGTCCTGTGTAAATAGTCCTGTGTAAATAGTCCTGTGTAAATAGTCCTGCGTAAATAGTCCTGTGTAAATAGTCCTGTGTAAATAGTCCTGTGTAAATAGTCCGGTGTCGACGTAAATAGTCCTGTGTAAATAGTCCTGTGTAAATAGTCCTGTGTAAATAGTCCGGTGTCAACGTAAATAGTCCTGTGTAAATAGTCCGGTGTCAACGTAAAAAGTCCTGTGTAAATAGTCCTGTGTAAATAGTCCTGTGTAAATAGTCCTGTGTAAATAGTCCAGTGTCAACGTAAATAGTCCTGTGTAAATAGTCCTGTGTAAATAGTCCGGTGTCAACGTAAATAGTCCTGTGTAAATAGTCCTGTGTAAATAGTCCTGTGTAAATAGTCCTGTGTAAATAGTCCGGTGTCAACGTAAATAGTCCTGTGTAAATAGTCCTGTGTAAATAGTCCGGTGTCAACGTAAATAGTCCTGTGTAAATAGTCCTGTGTAAATAGTCCTGTGTAAATAGTCCGGTGTCAACGTAAATAGTCCTGTGTAAATAGTCCTGTGTAAATAGTCCTGTGTAAATAGTCCTGTGTAAATAGTCCGGTGTCAACGTAAATAGTCCTGTGTAAATAGTCCTGTGTAAATAGTCCGGTGTCAACGTAAATAGTCCTGTGTAAATAGTCCTGTGTAAATAGTCCTGTGTAAATAGTCCGGTGTCAACGTAAATAGTCCTGTGTAAATAGTCCTGTGTAAATAGTCCTGTGTAAATAGGCCGGTGTCAACGTAAATAGTCCTGTGTAAATAGTCCTGTGTAAATAGTCCTGTGTAAATGGTCCGGTGTCAACGTAAATAGTCCTGTGTAAATAGTCCGGTGTCAACGTAAATAGTCCTGTGTAAATAGTCCGGTGTCAACGTAAATAGTCCTGTGTAAATAGTCCTGTGTAAATAGTCCTGTGTAAATAGTCCTGCATAAATAGTCCTGTGTAAATAGTCCTGTGTAAATAGTCCTGTGTAAATAGTCCTGTGTAAATAGTCCGGTGTCAACGTGAATAGTCCTGTGTAAATAGTCCTGTGTAAATAGTCTGGTGTCAACGTAAATAGTCCTGTGTAAATAGTCCTGTGTAAATAGTCCGGTGTCAACGTAAATAGTCCGGTGTCAACGTAAATAGTCCTGTGTAAATAGTCCTGTGTAAATAGTCCTGTGTAAATAGTCCGGTGTCAACGTAAATAGTCCTGTGTAAATAGTCCGGTGTAAATAGTCCGGTGTCAACGTAAATAGTCCTGTGTAAATAGTCCGGTGTCAACGTAAATAGTCCTGTGTAAATAGTCCGGTGTCAACGTAAATAGTCTGGTTGGCTTTTGATGAATTGTTCACCAGTCTTATTATGGCTTGGGGGTTGAAGCTGTTAAGGAGCCTTTTGGACCCAGACTTGGCGCTCCGATACTGCTTGCCGTGAGGTAGCAGAGACAACAGTCTATGACTTGGGTGACTGGAGTCTGACAATTGTTTGGGATTCCTCTGATGCCGCCTAGTATAGGCCCCAGCTTGGCCCCAGTGACGTACAGGGCCGTACGCACTACCATCTGTAGCACCTTACGGTCGGATGACCTTAGTTATCTATGTTTTATGTATTATTTTGGTCAGGTCAGGGTGTGACGAGAGTGGGTATGTGTGTTTTTGTCCTGTCTAGGGTTTATGTATATCTATGGGTTTTTTGTATGTCTAGGGAATGTAGGTCAATGGTGGCCTGAATTGGTTCCCAATCAGAGGCAGCTGTTTATCGTTGTCTCTGATTGGGGATCCTATTTAGGTTGCCATTTTCCAATTTGGTTTTGTGGGTTATTGTCTATGTGTAGTTGCCTGTCAGCACTCGGTTTATATAGCGTCACGTTCGTTTTGTTATTTTATTTGATTGTTTCGTGTTCTTTCTTTATTAAAGGAAGTATGTATTCATATCACGCTGCGCCTTAGTCTCATCAATATGACGAACGTGACAGAATAACCCACCAAATAAGGACCAAGCAGCGTGTGAATGAGGAGCGGACATCCTGGGCCCGGGTGAAAGATGAGTGGAGGACACCCTGGACCTGGGAGGAGGTAATGGCAGGGGACAAGACCCTGCCATGGAAGCAGGTGGAGATAGCACAGGAGTTTGACCTCCTAGGCTGTCTTATCGTTGTTGGTGATCATGACTACCACCATTATGTCGTCAGCAAACTTAATAATGATGGTGTTGGAGTCGTGCTTGGCCACGCAGTCGTGGGTGAACAGGGAGTACAGGAGGGGACTAAGCATGCACCCCTGAGGGGTCCCAGTGGCAGATGTGTGGTTGCCTACCCTTACCACCTGGGGACGGCCAGTAAGGAAGTCCAGGATCCAGTTGCAGAGGGAGGTGTTTAGTCCCAGGGTCATTAGCTTAGTGATGAGCTTTGTGGGCAATATGGTGATGAACGCTGAGCTTTAATCAATAAATAGCATTCTCACATAGGTGTTCCTTTTGTCCAGGTGGGAAAGGGCAGTTTGGAGTGTGATTGAGATTGCGTCATTTGTGGATCTGTTGGGGCGGTATGCGAATTGGAGTTGGTCAAGGGTTTCCGGGATGATGGTGTCGATATGAGCAATGACCAAATGTTGCATGTTCAATTCTCATGAGAAAGTAGCATTTGCAACTACTTAGCATGTTAGCTAAGCTTAAGATTAACCCTATAACCTAACCCCTAGCCCAGCTAACGTTAGCCACAACAAATTGGAATTCGTAAAATATGTAGAACTATTGCAAATTCGTAACATATTGTACAAATTGCAATTCCTAACATATCATTCGAATTGTAATTCGTAACATATCATACAAAATGGATGATGGACATCCACAAATGAATGGAAAACGTAACATATCATACTAAATGGAAGAAAACAGATTAGTCTGTCCCTGAGTCCAGGTTGTTTCAACAAGTTTACAGGACATTATCCCTTGGCCAGCCAACAGCCACAATTTACCTGCGACACTGCGCGCATTATAGCCATTAATCACATAACATATTCAAACGAAGGCGAACAGCACACAGGAAACTGCTAGTGAAAGTAACACATGTCTCATTAACAGTCACACTGACACACACAGAGGCTATAAATACACTGGATATGTCACGGTGAGGAGTAGGAGAAGCAGACGGTTGAAATAAGGAGAGAAACGGGACCGGTGCCCATCCTACCGCCTCTTTTGCATCTCCAGACAATCCAGACATAATAGCGCAGCGATGTAACAAGAAGTTAACAAATAAACCGGGGGAGATGGCAAGGTGCTAAATCGCAAGACTGGTCTAACCCGCTTGTAATAACAGTTTTTCCTCAGATACCATTGTTTTAGTTATTCATTGTTAGGAATGACACACACACACACACACATACACACACAATTAGTCACCTGCATTTACAGAGTCACACAACCAACAATTGGGATTTGAGAAGCTATAGGCAAGGATTAGATTAGTACTTACATGAGTTGTGTTGGAAACTGCGACGGCAGACAAATATCCGATGATAATAACAGTAAAATCAACACGGCGTGTGTTCTGTAGGTGTCCATTGCCAGGCGCCAACTCCCCGTCCAAACACACGCACGCACATTCATACACTACGCCCCTCTCCAGCTGCGTGTTTGAGTGTGTAGAATGGTCCACGCCAAGCCAGTAGTGTGTGTCACACACTCGGAGATAACCCAGCCCCGCCACCGACAATCTGATCAACTGGCATCAGCGCTCTAACAGGTACCCGATTGGTACCTCTCTCTCTCTCTGTCTGTCTGGGGTGATGGTAGTCACAGATACATAGCCTATCAGGGATGTTCTATTGGGTTGACATCTCTCTCTTTCGCGCGCGCGCACGCACGCACACACACACACACACACACACACCATATTTTACTCAGTTTGATGTAAAATAATTTATCGGGGAGTCCTTACCAATCATCATCAATCCCCCAGACAGACAGAGAGAGACATAGCGACAGTGTGAGTGACAGGTAGCAGACTTGTCATAAGACAGCGGTGACTGATAACTTATTGATCGCACCATTGAACAGACTGTTATGAGATAGCGATTTACAGTATCAAATTCTTCACAACGTGATCCATCTAAAGGGTTTTACAAGATTCCCTACCTCTACAAGCGCTATGAGTGACATAATGGCTACCGAGCCAATGATGTTGTGCCAAAAGCTAGGCCTACATAGCCTTTGGTTATTATGCCAACAAGACAAGCATTATGTACAGCAGGGGTTACAGTAAATATGCAATCACACAATCACCTACTCTATATGTTTTGCCTATGGGTTGTCTAAAATATTGGTGGTAGATTTAAAAATAAAATGGGCTGAGAAAACAATGTGACCAATCTACTGTATATATTATACAGTATTTCAGGTGACAGCCAGACTGTGTTATGTGATCTAGTTCCAATTATTAGGCTCTCAGAGTCCATGTCTGGTTGGACAACAGAGGAGCCAGTCAGATAGTCCGACCCAGAGGCAGGGCAGGGTAACACATCTGGGATGCTTGGGGATTTGGTTATCAATCGTTGCTTAGCAACCACACACACCATCTCTCTCATCCTATCTCTCTCTCATCTCCCATTAGCATAGAGAGGAGAGACAGAGAGGGGACAGACAGAGAGGATAGACATATAGAGGAGAGACATAGAGAGGAGAGTGAGACAGAGGAAATAAGCAGAGAGAGAAAGGAAGGACATAATAGTGCTGAAAGATAGGAGGCTGGAGGCCTTGACAGACAATAGACCGAGATGGAGCCGCCAGTCTCTAGACTGGGGATGCAGAGGTGCTAGGCTAATGCTTGCTATACACACTCTCTCAGCACAGCACACAAGTCTTTGTTCTGTGTGTTTACGTGCGTGCAAGCTGTGTGTGTGTCTGTGCACGTCTGCATGTACAACTTCTACTTTTCTGTCCTGTAGTCCAGTGTTTCCCTACCCTGGTCTTCCAGTACCGCCAACAGTCCACATTTCTACTGTAACCCTGGACAAACACACCTGATTCAACCTGTCAACTAATCATCAAGTCCTCAATGAGTTGAATCAGGTGTGGTTGTCCCGGGCTACAATGAAACTGTGTACTGTTGGGGGTACTGGAGGACCAGGGTTGGGAAACACAACTGTAGTCCACTAGGAGCCATTACTGAGAGGATGTTGCCACCTGATGGACATGAAGCGAATATACAGGAATACGTGTAGTGCTGAAAGTTTGATTGAATGCAATTGACTGGGGTGGATGTACATATAAGAGCCGAAGGAAAAATAATAGTTGCAGATTACATAACACACTCAAATATGAAACCAAAAGTCCTTTAAGGTTGTGGAATAAATCTCTTTTTATATTTATTCTTTAGACTTTAGGTAAACAGCCGGTTTTTACAGCACAATTTGCATAATAATATCTCAACACATCCTGTGTACAACCACAAAACCAGAACGCTAGATTCTCCATTTTTACACTGAATGAAAAACAAGACAATTTTACAAGCAGAATCTTTATACAGTCGGAATACCATTTCCGATAAATCTATACATATTCTCTCTTTTTAAACATAATCTGGAAGCAAAAATATTGACAGACCATCAACAAAACATGCAACATCCAGGTTGGCTCGGTGACGTCTGCGACATGGTTGTACAGTCAGACACCCATGGGTTGACAACACAGTCTGATCACATAAGTACCTCACACACACCACTAGAGACAGACAGACAGACAGACAGACAGACAGACAGACAGACAGACAGACAGACAGACAGACAGACAGACAGACAGACAGACAGACAGACAGACAGACAGACAGGTTTGAGTTTTTTGTCTTCTTTTTTTTTTACACTCACATGCTCGAACCTCAGACAATATGATTCATCAATCTCTCTAGAAAATAAAAACACTTTGTATTTACACAGATCAGATGAGTATGCCACATTCACACCCAACAGATACACGTTTGAATGGTTTCACGGTTACTAGCAACGGACTTAGGAACAATGTATATTAACTATCTAGCTAAGGGAAATCTAAGGAGACCATTAAGGGTCCTTGGACAGTCCTCAGACTCATCATCATTGATTTATACATACATGTGTTGGTGGTTGTATCAAACATACAGATTGATGTCTCCTTAGATTTGTGCATTGTGAAGCAACATGTACCTTAAATTGTCTGTGAATGTAGATGTTGTTTTTTGTTTTTCTATTGCCTTGGAAATGAAAAAGAGTGGTGTCTGAACTTCTTCCTACAGCACAGATAACATGACTCAACATCATCTCAACATGGAGACACTAACTGGAACAGATACTTCAACTTGCATGTCATGACACGTTACACAGGACAATGAAATCAATCACCGATGTAATACTAAAGTGCACAAGCTTCATGTACATGATAACAGCTGTTAAGTAGTAAAACAATCTCTATTTTTTTTATCCTTTTCTTCAATAATATATAAACCAAAATAAATTAAAATTCTATTCATAAGATACATATTTTCAGACACAATGTTCACTGATATTACATGTTAAGAAAATGCATTCAAACACAAGGTCTATGTTGCATAGAATGACTTCAACACAACCAATGGGTTTGCATACAAAACAAGGTTGGCACGACAACATCATTTTCTGTAAAACTAACCCTCTTTAAAATCACGTTTATTTGTCTTATGAACATTTGTGACATCTTGACTCAGTGTCTGAATTTCGAGGCTCTGATATGGACTTAATTTATTAGGAAATTGCATCTGTCCTCCCTAGTTGCTCAGTGATATGCCTTCAGACACTGACAGTATGGTTGAGGGTACTAGCTCTGTAGGGTCACTTGATGAAGTTGTTCACTATGATCCACTATATAGATCACTGGAAATAATAATATACTAACAACAGTAGCGCCATATGGTTCTGAGCCCATAGATCTGGACTGTATATCAGTGTGTATCAGTGTGTCCTGCCATGTTATGACTGGGACATAGGTAATGACTTAGAGCTTTGATCAGAGGCAGTGACAAAGGCTGGTTCACTGTGTTGTCGCATTACATCCACTGACACTAACTGCACAGTGTACAATTTACAGTGTACTGTTTACAGTGTACTGTTTACAGCAAGATGTTGAGTGTTCTGTTGAACAAACTAAAAAAAAAAAATGTTTTTTACAGAACCAGACTGTGATGTCACACACGCAGAGGACAGGTGTGTCTAACTGTTGCTTTAACATAGAATAGGTGAGCAGCCCAGCAGCCCAAACAGGGGAGCAAAGCAACTCACCAGAGAGAGGCTACACACCCCTCTGTCAGATTGCAGGTTGGTCAAGGTGGCCAGCAATCTCGGTTTTGCTCTCAAACCAAAACGATTGTTTAAGCCTCCAGTCACATGTGCGTAAGACATCACAAAAACATAACCAGTCTGATGAGTCCAGTAAAATCATGGGATCTTCCTCAGTGAGTAACATTCAGGACATAATGAGGGGAGGGGACGGAACATTCCTACACACTGCTGTCTGTATATGGAATGGACTCTCTCATAACACAATATATCAGACTGAAATGAGTTTGAAGGGAAGGGACCTGGCATCCTCTTCTATCTGTTCTCTTCTCCCCACCTGTAAGAGGAGGGATATCCATGTAGTAGTTCTCCTCTAATGTCTCAGTTGTGCTATGAGTACTACATTCACCATTTGAACTGCATTTTCCTATTTTCCCACTGTATAACACCCAGTATAACTGCATAACACCAGAGCTAAAGGGATTGGATTGTCTGTGCTCCTTCCATACTCTTGTCTGTACAGAATGTAGTCTTTAGAATAAACTGTACATGAGGAGACACCTCATATCGTCTGTAATATATGTATCTATGGTCATAAATAACATTTCTCTGTACACTGTGTCTCTGATATGATTCATATTCTGACATATATCTATCTAAATCTGAATGTACATGTACATCTATCCAGTTAAGGTCAAGTTGGAGTTTTATGGCTGTTGGCAACAAACTGTAATGGTACATTACTGCCACCTACTGGACTTGAGCGTTCAGGTATGGTCAGGTTTCGTTAATTACTTATCAACCATATAATTGCACTGTACTTTTTGTACACAACATAAATAGAATCTTACAACAAACATTCCATACTTTTTCAAGCAGCCAAGGACAAAAACACACAAACAAATACATCAATTTGAACCCCACTCACTGACTGACTGACTGACTGACATTTTCACAGATCAATCACAATAATGATAATGATCTGATAAGCCATAAACAACCGTATCAGATCCAGACAGAACAGAAATGAGTAGTTCCATCATGGTAACTATCTTTGTGATATTGCTGCCCAGTCCTGTTTGACGTCAGGTTTTGCATCCGACATGTCGAGCAGAGAGCTGAGAGGTGGTGAGATGTGTTTGTCCTCTTACAGTGGAGGACTTCTTCATTCCTCGGTGTGTGTGTGTGTGTGTGTGTGTGTGTGTGTGTGTGTGTGTGTGTGTGTGTGTGTGTGTGTGTGTGTGTGCTGGCAGTCTATCCAATCAGGGCACAGTCTCTGACAGTCTTTGGTCCAATTAAGAATCAGGGTACAGTCCATGTATGGCAGTGGGAGAGAGAACAGGAGGATCAGTTCTTTCTGGGCATGTCCGTACCCGCAACCCCTCTTCCTTCCCTCTTATCTCTTCTTCTCCTCCCCCTCTCTTTTCTTTTCATACAGAATAACACAAAGGGGATGAAGGGCACTGTGTAACTCAACTCCTCCTCCTCCTCGTCTTGACAAAGAACAGCCATTGACCAAGAGTATTCATTGATCTTCACTGACCTCTGGTTGACCCCTCGGTGTCCTCTCAAGTCGATCTCTCATGACTGGTTGTGTGTGGAGCTGACCAGCAGCTTGTGCCAGCTGACCACCCTCTTCCTCATGTCCACCTTGTCCAGCCAGATGTAGGCCTCTCCTATCAGGGTCTTCTTCATAAACTTACCCCCGTTAGACACCAGGAACAACTAGGGACAGGGGGAACACACACACATACTTGTAGTGTCCTGTGTGTTTGTTTGTGTTTGACTGTGTGCGTTCATGCGTGTGTGTGTAAAGTACTGGTATTACAGAACAGTCTTAGGGGCTGTTGGAACAATAAAACATCTGCATAAAGCAGGACACCAGAGTAAAAAAAACACAAGGTGTTAGAGTGTGTGTGTTACCTGCAGGGAGTGTCCGGTGGGGTTGAGGCTGAACCTAAAGGTCTCGTTGAAGGAGGGTTCTCTGTCGTGACGACACACTCTGGTCTTCTTCTTGATAATCCTCTTCTGAGTCGCCACGTTCACCACATACAGCTTCACATAGAGATCTACAGACAGACACACAGTCAGACGGTCAGACAGTCAGTGAGGCAGACAGACAGACACAGTCAGACGATCAGTGAGGCAGACACACACACACGCAGTTACCTGGTAGGTGGTCTGGGCTCTTGAATTTGTAAGTGATGTTTCTACACTGTAGGACTTCCAGGATCAGCTGGTCTCCCTCTTGTTTCACCTCCTTCTTCAGAGCAACCTTGATCTCCCCCATCACCTGGGTCTTACCCCCACCCCCTGGAAGAGGAGGGACAGAAGGGGTAGGAGGGAACAAGGGGGTTGGCAGCAAGGGACAGAGTGAGAGAGAGACAGAGGCGAAGTTACAGCGAGATACACACACCCTTCCTCTCTGCAGATGTAAATTATTCAACACCAACGCATTATTGACATACTGCCTGCACCAAAATGGATCCAGGGGAGGACTCTCCTCTCTCCAGTTTCACTAAACTCAGTTCTGAACCCAAAACCATTCTCCGCCACGTCACTGTGGCTGTAACTCGGTTAGAAGTCAGGTTGGGAACGCTCGTTTCCAGTAAAGGTTTGAGAGGTCAGTTGCCAATGATAATGAACCTTTGAACTGGCTGCCCAGTTGTGCACTAAGATGGCCTCTAGTCTATTGTTATGGAGTGAAACTGGAGAAACTGAGAGAAAAAGAGAGGCACCATGACACCTGAGCTATCTGATTCCTAGATATAGTTAAGACACAGAGAGCGAGATAGTTACTTTCTATGTATGGGACCAGGCATTTAGAGGTGGTGTTATTTCCTGTTCGGTCCAGCAGATGGCAGACATGTAAAGACAAAGTTTATTGGGAGATACTGGCACACACACACACACACACAGTCTTACCCTCGCTGTCTGATAGCGAGAGTGGCAGTCCCTTAAACTTGTCAGGACCGTTGGGGATGATCTTCCCTCTGTTGGAAATGAACACACATTAGATCCACAGATACAAAACATGTATGTGATACATCATCCACCACCACTTTTAACACAAGTCTTCAGGTCTTAGGTGAGGTCACCCATCATGCTAGCACCACCCCACACAAACAGGCTGTTTACTCACATGCATGGGACCTGGAAGATGGCACTGTCCACCCCTGTGCCAGCCCCCTCGTCTCCATCCAGACCCCCATACCCCTCCATCAGACTGGGGGCTGAGGACACCACCGGCCCAGACACATCCCCCAACCTGTGGCCTGGTCCTACAGAGGGTCGGGGGAAAGAGAGAGAGAGGGAGAGAGAGGAGGGGCAGTGAATGACGGCATGTGTGTCAGTGTAGGAGGGAGAGAAAGTGAGATTTATTTCACTACCTTGATAATGTGTGTCCATAATATTCTATAAACTATAATATAAAAAAAAGTTACTAGTATTCTCATATATGAATGTGAATGTAAATGTTGTAGCTACATCGGTGGTCACAGTGTTTATTTATTTGATTATGTGGATCTCCATTAGCTTTTCCTTCTGGTGTCCGTAACAACAAACAAGTGTTCAATGAACATACCCTGCCTAAGCTTACAGGTAATAATACATTTACTGACAAACAGACTAAAACAAACATGGGTGACACTTTCCTTAAATAACAATCCATCATGATGTAGCTATAATGCATTGTAAGACCTGTCATGAGCATGTATGGCCCCTTTACAATGTCTTCTCACCTCTTATAAAGGGTCATACATCCTTTTAACAAGATATAAAGCATTATAACTGAACGATTTATGTAAAGTGCTACTGATACATATGGAATAAACATGATGTAATAGCAAAGTACGTAACATAAATATAATAATACTAATTTATAAACATGCTAAAATAATAGTTATGGTAATTACTTGAATAGATGGGCATATTTATTATGATTTTTAACTTAATTTTTTTTTACCCCAATTTCATGATATCCAATTTGGTAGTTACAGTCTTGTCCCATCGCTGCAACTCCCATAGGGACTCAGAAGAGGCGAAGGTCTAGAGCCATGCGTCCTCTGAAACATGACCCTGCCAAGCCACACTGCTTCTTGACACACTGCTCGCTTAACCTGGAAGCCAGCCACACCATACAACTGGCGACACGAGTCAGTGTGCATGCGCCTGGACGGCCAAACCCTCCCCTAACCCTAACCCTCCCCACTGCGATGCAGTGCCTAAGACCGCTGTGCCACAAGGGAGGCAGCATTAATTATGAATTTAAATAAATACCAAAGTAACTATTGAGACATTTTTGACTATTTACACATATATATCAAAACTCTAAATGGTTTACATGATCATTAAGTTGTTTTATGTTTCTTAATGATACCATGCTTGTCTAGAGGAGATAAAGGCCTGAAGTTTGATTAGTGAGGTTATATTATATTATTCTTGTTTCTAATTTCTATACTCCCGTCCTGTTGTCTCACCTTCCCCAGATACTGCTGTTCCCCTGAAGGTCAGACTCCTTTCTGTACTCTCATTGGCCGGTGAGTGTAGAGTCAGTTTCCTGTTGCCCTTTGTCCCCCATGCTGCTGTGTCTGTACTTCCTGGTGTGTCTGGTCAGTGCCAGTTGGCGTTTATAAACTCATCACGTCGGGGGTGGGAAGGGAGGAAGGGCTACTGGTAGACTATACATCTCAGGGTATTTGTATCATTACATTGGACACATTTAGGGGTCAGGGGTCACACACATATGCACACAAACTCACACTTGCTCACACACACCTACGGGGGCTTGACCTTTTCCAATGAAAGGGCAGTTAGGGGATTGAACCAGACACACAAACTAGCACCAGGAGAGGGGGGGTGGGGGGGGACTGCATGTCACAACCTGGGGGTCAAGCTCTATCATGGTTTCTAGACCTGGAGGATGGATAGGGGATCACACTGGGAGACAGTAAAAACCATGTTGGAGAGAGACATGTATATCCTCACTCTATTTAGACTGGGAACTGTGGCTGTTTTGTCTCTGTCCTGTGTGTTACTGGGCTATTGTGAGTGTCTGATGTGTGTATGATGGAAATCTGCTCACTCTGAGCCCAAACGGTGCTGTGCCCCACTTTCCCCAACCCTGCAGACGTCACAGTAACGTCAGAGAAACGGAGGACCATACACATTTTCAGTGTTTAGTGTGAGAACAGCAGTTTATAAATTAATTTTTAATATAGATTTTAGATTGAGATGTTTTCTCCACAGGCCAGGGTCTACTATAAGATCTGCCATGCAATGTTTTAGTGATGCACTCTGACTAGATCAGTGGGTGTTACACCCCTAGAGCAAACAAGAAAACCCAACAGAATAGAACTTAGAGGAACCATCTAATTGCTTAGAAGAACCAATCAGAAGGCCAGAACAGAAGGGAGAGGAAAAGAAGAGAAAAGAAGGAGTGATAGAACAAGAGGAGAGATAAAGGGAGAGATGATGAGCTAGCATGCGTGGCAGAGCCGAGAGGAAGTGTGTCACAGGAAGGGTTGGGGATTACTTGGTTGGAGGCGGGACTGTTGCACGGCGGCCTCGGCGGCAGCTATAGCTATCCCAGCATCCTCCAGGTGGGCTTGCGTGACGCTGCTCTTGCTCTGGCTGCGGGATGGACCATGGGAACGAAGCTGGCCGTCTGAAGATGACTTAGAGCTGCCTGGACTACTGTGGGATTTCTCTAGAGTCACCATCTGCATGTCTGGGAGGAGTGGGATGAGGGAGGAGTGGGAGGAGGAGGGAGGAGGTAGTGATAGAGAGAGGGAGAGGAGATAGAGGAGATAAAGGGAATGTCTGTAAAAGTCACTAAAAGAGCCATGTAGTAGTTACACATTTGTACTGTGGCAAAAACATAAAAATAGAATAACCTTGACTTCCTTGAACTAACACCCCACCCTTTCTTACTAGCCCTGACTTTGCTGATAGCTATTTTATTGAGAAGAAATTGTATTACTCTGACTGTGCTATGTGGTAGTCTCACCTACAGTAGCTATCGTAAGATGAATGCACTAACTGTAAGTCGCTCTGGATAAGAGCATCTGCTACATGACAAAAAACAAGGATGACACCACAACATGAAGGGCACTGAGCCAGATAAGTGACTGGCACTAAAAGTATAATTATGATAGCCATTAGCAAAACTGTCACCATGACTACATGTTCTCTCACTATGACAACAGAGTGGCAATCAGCAAAACGGAAATGAAGAAAAACTGTAAAGCAACTGAGTGGCTAAACCACACAATGGCAAGCGTTAGTTAAAAGCAACAAGGCAGCTGGAAGAGGCTCCTACCTTTTGCTGGGTCAGGGAAGATCCCGTGGCTCCTGCTCTTTATCACAGAGTTCTTAGGAGACTCATGGCACTCCCCCATCTGCAATGCAATTCAATTAAATGTGCTATATGCATTATAATCAGTAAGTTACAATCAATGATGGCAAGGATGGATAGTAGACAATGAATACAGTACAGTACAGTACCTGTCCCTGCCCCTGTCCTTGGCCCATCCCTGACCCCATGCCCTGTCCTGGTTCTTGCCCCGCTACGGACCCCTGTCCCGGTCCTGTCCCTGCTCCTGGCCCCCCAGGCCCCTGAGCGGTGTGGTGGGTTCTGCTGTGCTCGATGCTCTCACTCTGCTCCTTCAGAGGCAGCCAGCGAGGAGTGTTGTCCAGCTGGGATGTGTTAGACAGGTCTATCAACACCTGGAGAGAGAGAGATACAGAGAGAGAGACAGAGAGAGATACAGAGAGAGAGAGAGAGACAGAGAGAGAGACAGAGAAAGAAAGAGTAGACATGTATGCTTGTGTAAGCAAAGACTTATAGGAAAACACAGCAAATATACACTGACTATACAAAACAAGCAAAAACCTGGGAACACCTGGGCCCAGATTCACAAACACCTGAGCCCAGATTCACAAAACTCTTCTTACGCAAAAACTTAAGAAGCTTCTTGAGAAAAAAAGTGAATAAGATAGTTTGTAAGTGCAATTCCCCAACTAACGATTTAGTCAATATCTTCTTCCAAATAATTGTTGCTAGGCAACGGTTTTAGCTGGCTATGTAGTTAAGCAATGGCAATCATGTTAGCATATTTGCTACTGAGATTACTGTTCTAAAACATGTTCTTGGGTTTAAACTAATCAATACTGAAACTTTCACATTAAGTTTGTGAGCGAATTAAACATGTTAAATTGCTTTCGTGAGCTTTTTCTCTCACTGCCCTTATTTTAAGACAAGGGTTTAGCTACCTTGGAAATAACTTTATTTTCAGAATCTAATGTCTTCTTAACTTTTTGCTGAAGGAGTAACATAAGAAGTAGCGCTAGAACATTTCCAATAATCTTTTTGAGGAATAGCAGCTTGTCTTAACTTTCTTCTTAAGTCTATAGTTAAGAAAAAAATGGCAGTTAAGAAAACATTTCTTCCTAAGAACGTTTTGTGAATCTGAGCTCTGCTCTTTCCCTGACATAGGCTCACCAGGTGAATCCAGGTGAAAGCTATGCTCCCTTATTGATGTCACTTGTTAAATCCATTTCAATCAGTGTAAATGAAGGGGAGGAGACAGGTTAAAGAAGGATATTTAAGTCTTGAGACAATTGAGACATGGATTGTGTATGTGTGACATTCAGAGGGTGAATGGGCCAGAAAAAATATTTAAGTGCCATTGAACGAGGTATGATAGTAGGTACCAGGCTGCTGGGTTTTTCAGGCTCAACAGTTTCTTGTGTGTATCAAGAATGGTCCACCACCCAAAGGACATCCAGCCAAATTGACACAACTGTGGAAAGCATAGGAGTCAACATGGGCCAGCATCCCTGTGGAACGCTTTCGACACCTTGTAGAGTCCACGCCCCAACAAATTGAGTCTGTTCTGAGGGCAAAAGGGGGATGGAGAAAATTAACATTAGGAAGGTGTACCTAATGTTTGGTATAGTCAGTATATTTTGAGGTTTGCTGTGAACAAACCACCATTCTACCTTATAAACAATTAGGATCCTTCTCCATTTAGCACAGGATCCGTGGGATTCATTACATAGACTGACAACCAATGAAACTAGCTTTGAATAAAGTCTTGTTGAGAGGGGAGCCATAAGGCTGGAAATATGGGCCGCTTTTGGCTAGAGAACATTTAAAAATATGGCATCAGGAGACATTAGGGTAAAGGGATGACTGAAGTAAATGTATGTGACGTCTAAACCAGAGTGTGTCTGATTCTGGAGACACTCACTTCTCCCAGGAAGTCATTGGAGGAAGATCTGTCATAATCCCACACTGTCACCTCCAGAGTCTTTTTCTTTAGCTGAGAGACAGAGAGAGTGAGTAAGAGAGAGAGAGAGAGAGAGAGAGAGAGAGAGAGAGAGAGAGAAAGAGAGGTGGGGGAGCGAGAGAGAGAGAGAGAGAGAGAAAGAGAGGTGGGGGGAGCGAGAGAGAGAGAGAGCGAGAGAGAGGATGAGCGAAAAGTGATTAAATGAACAAATACATTTAAACGAGTTATGCCAAGTACAACACCCATGCAGTCGTACTGTATATCACTCAACCAGCCAGTCAGTGGCCAGTCATGGTTTCAGAACAGCAATATAGTGCAGTGTGTGTGTGTGTGTGTGTGTGTGTGTGTGTGTGTGTGTGTGTGTGTGTGTGTGTGTGTGTGTGTGTGTGTGTGTGTGTGTGTGTGTGTGTGTGTGTGTGTGTGTGCGTGCGTGCGTGCGTGCGTGTGTGTGTGTGTGCTTGGCAGGAGAGTGGGAGAGTAAGTGGGTAATAGAGCAGCATTTACAACATCAGTGGGCAGAATAGAAAGAAGTAGCTAACAGCAGAGAGTCTCAGAAGAGACACTAGACTAGAGACACTACTGTCCGCTGAGAGAGAGCGCCGTATGGACTGACTGCACTCATCTTACATTGTCTGAATTGCAGCTAAGCAAAGGCTGCTACTGTTATTTTTAATGAAGATGTCTCTGTCTCTGTTTCTCTCTGGTGACTGGTAGTCTGTAAGGGGGTTGTTTAACCTAACCAGGTCAGCGGTGCTATGGGATTCAGGGGATTGGTAATGGGAACCAAGGCTGCAGAGGGATAGTCAGAAAATCCCTAAGGATTCAGAACTACCAATCCAACTGGAAATAAGATGAACATAAACATTCAACATTAATGTGGATGTGTGTGTGTGTGTGTGTGTGTGTGTGTGTGTGTGTGTGTGTGTGTGTGTGTGTGTGTGTGTGTGTGTGTGTGTGTGTGTGTGTGTGATGCATGCGTTAGTAGGTGCATGTGTGTGTGTGTGTTCCTACCTGTTCCAGGTGTATGTTCTTGTAGATGACAGTCTGGTTCCACTCTGGGTTCAGACTCCTCTGGACGTACTTGGTCCTCCTCTTGTTCTCAGCACTGTGATGTCATAACAAAGGGACACGTTTAGTCTCAGACGTGGTCTTTGTATGTTAATATGGCCACATTATTGTAGATTTTCTCCAATTACATTTGATGGTAGATATAGAGATGATTTTGCAGGATGTCAATAATTGAATATCTGATTCAATATAATTATATCATCATGATGTCTTGCAAATGTTGGATGAGAGTAAATTGCATAGGCACACTGGCTAGACGGGATCACAACATCATAGAAATAGTCAAAGAAAGTCAAAGAAATAGTGATGTCTGTAAGGTTGAATCAATATGTGACTGTGAGGCACAGCTCCTCTTCTGTAGCAGAGATGATGAGTGTAGGGTGAAAAACATATCTCATGGAATGATTTCACATTTCAACCTTGATTTCAACCCGGCAATGTTCTTGGCTGAATTTGCACATCATACAATCATGAGTTGTTTAGGATGACAGAGATACAAATAGGAGAAAAAAGAGAGAGAGAAACAAAGTGGAGAAAGGTTAGATAGAGAGAGAGGAAGAGCAAGAGAGTGCTTTTATCAACGTATCAACGCAAAATGGATAACGATGAATAATGATGCGGGAGACAATGAGGAAAAGCACTTTGGAGGCGGAAAATGTACGTGGGGAAAAACACTGACTGAATGCAGAGAAGCAGAGAATGATAGAAGGAGAGAAAGAGAGAGAGGAGAGGAGTAGAGAGGATAGAATAAGATAAGAACAAAAGGAGAGGGGCAGAGAAGGAGAGAAGGAGAGAAGAGGAGAAGAGGAGTAGAGAAGAACAGAATAATTGGAGCAGAGAAGGAGAGAAGAAGAGAAGCAGAGGAGAGAAGTAGAGAAGAACAGAAGAAGTAGAGCAGAGTAGGAGAGGAGAGAAGAAGAGAAGCAGGAGAAGCACTACACTACCTTGCGTTCTGGACTACCATGACTTGTCTGAGAGTCCAGGGGAGGGATAGGAGGGTAGAGACAACAAACAACAAGTACCGCAAAAAGAAAGAAACCATCAGAGAAACAGAGACATAAACCATCAGAGAAACAGAGACAGAAACCATCAGAGAAACAGAGACAGAAACCATCAGAGAAACAGAGACAGTAACCATCAGAGAAACAGAGACAGAAACCATCAGAGAAACAGAGACAGTAACCATCAGAGAAACAGAGACAGAAACCATCAGAGAAACAGAGACAGAAACCATCAGAGAAACAGAGACAGTAACCATCGGAGAAACAGAGACATAAACCATCAGAGAAACAGAGACAGAAACCATCAGAGAAACAGAGACAGAAACCATCAGAGAAACAGAGACAGAAACCATCAGAGAAACAGAGACATAAACCATCAGAGAAACAGAGACAGAAACCATCAGAGAAACAGAGACAGAAACCATCAGAGAAACAGAGACATAAAGGGAAGGAGATAAAGAAAGACAACATTGAAACATAAAGACATGGTTTATTTACTACTGCCTATTGTTAAAACACAGATCAAACAGTCCATTTATACTGAGATAGAGAGAATACACGCGTCAAACGTTTGATTTATGTCCGGGTGCCGTGTGCATGCCCATATTTGGGCATCCGATCAAGACATCCTGGTGCGAAGTTATCATATGTTTATGCCCATATAAGGGCATCCTGTTCCTGTTGTCATGCGTTAGAGTGTGTGTTAATTTATGCATATATTGCATCTATTCCTTTGAAGTCGTCATGTTGGTTGATATGTAGGAACCTCGTTGAACTGGGGGGTATGTGTTTGAACATTTCAAAGAGGATGGCCCCACACCCCCTATTTTATTGACCTTAGGACTGTTGTCTGTGAAACAGGAATGTCCGGGGATATTGTGGGGAGCAGATGCATTATAAATAAGACCCAGAACAACACATGCAGCCATGATAAACCACTAAAGAAATTAAACATGGATTTTGTGATCAGTGGCAAAGCAGTGATGACCGTAACAACGGAAGCAGGACCGCGGTTGAAACATAGAGAAAGGTCAGAGTAAAAAGCAACAATATACAATGCGCCAAAAAAACATTTTTAAACGTGTATAGAACCCAATACCGCCCGCAACTGCGCTGAACGATCAAGTGATGAAGTCTAATGGACAGCTATGGGGTTATCAGTTTGATTACCGAGCCTGTAGAGTGAACCTCTATACGGTAGCCTAAGGAGAATAAAATACAGACCAGACTTTAGGAGTGGACTACGGGCTTGAAGACTGGCAGGTTTTTCACAAGGTTGTGTGTCCCAAACTGAGAGTTATCACAGAGGGGTATAGCGTGTTCACGGGCTACGAGACCCGTTGGGAAGGTACCCCTGACTCTTCAGGAAGAATATTTCACAGGGTGAAAATACAAAGAAAGAATGGACTTCCATGTGGATGCGTGGAGTTCTATATCAGCAACGAGGAAACTCACAACCAAAACATTCGTGATGGTGGCCTGACTGGGGATTTTATGTTGCGCATGCTTATTCCTTTTAAAAGTTGGGATCTAATGGAATTGAAAATGTTAGAGTTGTTGGACGCTCTTTTTGTACAGAGCCAACAACGGCAAAGCATTGTTCGGCTAAGGAAGTGCATAATATACAGTGGGGCATAAAAGTATTTAGTCAGCCACCAATTGTGCAAGTTCTCCTACTTAAAAAGATGATGTAATTTTGATGTAATTTTCATCATCATCATTTTCATCACTTCAACTATGAGAGACAAAATGAGAAAAAAAATCCAGAAAATCACATTGTAGGATTTTTAATGAATTTATTTGCAAATTATGCTGGAAAATAAGTATTTGGTCAATAACAAAAGTTTATCTCAATACTTTGTTATATACCCTTCGGCAATGACAGAGGTCAAACGGTTTCTGTAAGTTTTCATAAGGTTTTCACACACTGTTGCTGGTATTCTGGCCCATTCCGCCATGCAGGTCTCCTCTAGAGCAGTGATGTTTTGGGGCTGTTGCTGGGCAACACGGACTTTCAACTCCCTCCAAAGATTTTCTATGGGGTTGAGATCTGAAGACTGGCTAGGCCACTCCAGGACCTTGAAATGCTTCTTACGAAGCCATTCCTTTGTTGCCCGGGCGGTGTGTTTGGGATCATTGTCATGCTGAAAGACCCAGCCACGTTTCATCTTCAATGCCCTTGCTGATGGAAGGAGGTTTTCACTCAAAATCTCACGATACATGGCCCCATTCATTCTTTCCTTTACACGGATCAATCGTCCTGGTCCCTTTGCAGACAAACAGCCCCAAAGCATGATGTTTCCACCCCCATGCTTCACAGTAGGTATGGTGTTCTTTGGATGCAACTCAGCATTCTTTGTCCTCCAAACACGATGAGTTGAGTTTTTACCAAAAAGTTATATTTTGGATTCATCTGACCATATGACATTCTCCCAATCTTCTTCTGGATCATCCAAATGCTCTCTAGCAAACTTCAGACGTGCCTGGACATGTACTGGCTTAAGCAGGGGGACACGTCTGGCACTGCAGGATTTGAGTCCCTGGCGGCGCAGTGTGTTACTGATGGTAGGCTTTGTTACTTTGGTCCCAGCTCTCTGTAGGTCATTCACTAGGTCCCCCCGTGTGGTTCTGATATTTTTGCTCACCGTTCTTGTGATCATTTTGACCCCACGGGGTGAGATCTTGCGTGGAGCCCCAGATCGAGGGAGATTATCAGTTGTCTTGTATGTCTTCCATTTCCTAATAATTGCTCCCACAGTTGATTTCTTCAAACCAAGCTGCTTACCTATTGCAGATTCAGTCTTCCCAGCCTGGTGCAGGTCTACAATTTTGTTTCTGGTGTCCTTTGACAGCTCTTTGGTCTTGGCCATAGTGGAGTTTGGAGTGTGACTGTTTGAGGTTGTGGACAGGTGTCTTTTATACTGATAACAAGTTCAAACAGGTGTCATTAATACAGGTCACGAGTCGACAGAGGACAGAGGAGCTTCTTAAAGAAGAAGTTACAGGTCTGTGAGAGCCAGAAATCTTGCTTGTTTGTAGGTGACCAAATACTTAGTTTCCACCATAATTTGCAAATAAATTCATAAAAAATCCTACAATATGATTTTCTGGAATTTCTTTTCTCATTTTGTCTGTCATAGTTGAAGTGTACCTATGATGAAAATTACAGGGCTCTCTCATCTTTTTAAGTTGGAGAACTTGCACAATTGGTGGCTGACTAAATACTTTTTTGCCCCACTGTATATAAAAAAGTATGCAAAGAAAGTTGTAAATATATATACGGGACATGACAAGGCGAGGACAAAAGACATCTGACTGCTATGCCATCTTGGTGACAAACCTATATAGCGGATGTGTGTGTTTCAAAAATTCAGCGACACAAGCCTGTAAATGTAAACCAAATATACAGGGTGTTGCATGCTTGGATCGCTGAGAAAACGGGGACTAGTATCCTGCTACGAATCCTGAATTGTCTGTGTACATAATACTCGATGTTCGCAAAAATAAAACATTTAAATGAAAATGAAATCTTGTCGTTATTTGAAAGGGGCTCATTAACGTTATTGCACCTCAGAGAGGCAAGAAGGATGGCGGAGCAGATGTTGAAAAACATTTATTATAATCCCTCTAACCCCGGGTCTTATGGGGGTAAGGAGCGTTTACAGAGAGCTATAGCCAAAGAAACAGGTAACAGGTTAGGCGCTGCTCAGGTGAATGAATGGTTAGCAGAGCAGGATGCTTACACTGCATAAACCTGTACGCGAACAATTTCCAAGAAATATAGTTTTTTCTACTCTTCTCTCGTCCCAGTTTCAGGCGGATCTATGTGACATGCAGGTCCTTGCAGATAAAAATGAAATCGCTACATGCTAAAGGTCATAGATATTTTCTCTAAAATAGCATTTGTAAGGGTCTTAAAAAATAAGAGTGGGGCAGAGGTGACCCGTGCCTTTGACTATCTTGAAGGAAGGAGGAGCCCCCATGAAAGTGTAGACTGACGGTGGAAAATCAGTTTTTAATAATACTTTTCAGAAACTCATGAAGAAGCACAATATAGTACATTTTGCTACAGGCTCGGATTTGAAAGCTTCAGTTGTTGAACGCTTTAACAGAACTCTGAAGGAGTGGATGTGGAAATATTTTACAGCTCACAACACGCATAGATATATCGATATAGTTCAAGATTTAGTAAAGGGTTACAACTACAGCTACCATAAGAGTATACGGATGAAGCCCTCCGAGGTCTCTTCTGAAAACTCTTTTGAAGTCTTTAAAAATCTGTATGGTTTGTTCCCCCTACGCTGTAAGAAAAAAAAATATTTTAAATTCATAGTGGGGGACTTGGTACGTATATCCAAGTTGAGGGGTGTTTTCAACAAAAAATATGAGCAAGGTTACAGCGATGAGATGCTCAACGTTACCGAATGTCTAACGGACATACACCCTGTCTACAAGTTAAAATAATTTGACGGGGAGCTTATAGAGGGATATTTTTATGAGAAGGAACTACAGAAGTTACAGATGGGTAAAGACAAAGTATTTCACGTGGAGGAGATTCTAGATCAGAAGAGAGAAAAGGGTAAAAAATGTATGTTGGTCCGTTGGAAAAACTGGCCTCAAAAGTTCAACAGTTGGGTTTTAAAGCAAGATGTGGTGGAGGCATCGGGGGTTAACTTAAACTCTCATGCATGAATAAATACAACATCATTCAAGTGTACACAGGAGTGCATCTTGGAACACAGCGGCTTCTACCTGACTCTCCCCAGTAATGCGTCTGCACATATATATCGTAATAATCAGAGTTTGAATTATACAACCAATTTTCCAAAACCTATAGAGTTATCAGAAGGCCAGGGAAGTAGGTCTCAGCGAGATTACATACCCCATAGCTGGTATAATATCAAGGATAAGGACGGTGACTTTTTTTGCAAAAGGATATCGGAACCTCTGAAACTTGTAAAGAATAAAAAAGGGTTCTATAGAACCGCCGACAAGATCGTCTCAGAGTTGAACGAACTCCTAACCCTGAACAATATGGAAATACTCTTGATCTACAACCCTATACATAAACGTTTACAAATCTCAGGGGATGCTGATGGGGGTATAAAGACCAGCGGTAATTTAGCCTACATGTTGGGGATGGGTCCCAATAAATGGACGTATGTGAAAGATAAATTATTCCTATTCCCTGCGGATATACATGCAGGATTTTACAACATATTTGTGTATACCGACATCATATCCTATCAAAGGGTAGGAGACAGTTATGTGCCCCTCCTGAGAATAGAGGGAAATTATTGTGATGTAGTCACTGTTAACTATGACAAGCCACACTATGTACCTGTAAGCCAGAAATATATTGAAAACATTCTGGTTGAGCTTAAAACAGATCAGAACGAAAACATTGAATTTACTTATGGTAAAACGATTATAAAACTCCACTTTAGACCCAGCAAAACCTCTCTACATATTTAATATATTATTCATATTATATGTATATATATTTTTATATAAACATAATACAAATAAATTATTTTGTTATGGTACACAACCACCATCTCGACCCTAACCGCTATGTCTCATACTATGTTGATGAAGTGGGTAATGGATTACCAGGCTATCACGGATCCCCAACCATTTACGGTCCGGGGATAGGAGGTATATTTCGTAACCTCTTTAGGATGGTTTTAACGTTTATGAAGAGAGGCCTCAGCATAGCCAAACCACATTTAAAATCAGCGGCTAAAAATATTGTAAGTGAGGTTGTAGCCAATGCTATGACCAGAAGGGCGTCATCAGATGCCGAGCATCAAGAAGGCTCGGGGCTTATGATGTTGTTATACCTCCGGGTATAAGGCGCATTTTCAATAGATAGATCCAGTTATATGGAGATAGCCCCACTCTCCGCCATTACAGGCAACAGTCATATAGAATTTTTCATACCAGGCCACCGTGACAACTACAGTGCCTTGCGAAAGTATTCGGCCCCCTTGAACTTTGCGACCTTTTGCCACATTTCAGGCTTCAAACATAAAGATATAAAACTGTATTTTTTTGTGAAGAATCAACAACAAGTGGGACACAATCATGAAGTGGAACGACATTTATTGGATATTTCAAACTTTTTTAACAAATCAAAAACTGAAAAATTGGGCGTGCCCAATTATTCAGCCCCTTTTACTTTCAGTGCAGCAAACTCTCTCCAGAAGTTCAGTGAGGATCTCTGAATGATCCAATGTTGACCTAAATGACTAATGATGATAAATACAATCCACCTGTGTGTAATCGAGTCTCCATATAAATGCACCTGCACTGTGATAGTCTCAGAGGTCCGTCAAAAGCGCAGAGAGCATCATGAAGAACAAGGAACACACCAGGCAGGTCCGAGATACTGTTGTGAAGAAGTTTAAAGACGGATTTGGATACAAAAAGATTTCCCAACCTTTAAACATCCCAAGGAGCACTGTGCAAGCGATAATATTGAAATGGAAGGAGTATCAGACCACTGCAAATCTACCAAGACCTGGCCGTCCCTCTAAACTTTCAGCTCATACAAGGAGAAGACTGATCAGAGATGCAGCCAAGAGGCCCATGATCACTCTGGATGAACTGCAGAGATCTACAGCTGAGGTGGGAGACTCTGTCCATAGGACAACAATCAGTCGTATATTGCACAAATCTGGCCTTTATGGAAGAGTGGCAAGAAGAAAGCCATTTCTTAAAGATATCCATAAAAAGTGTCGGTTAAAGTTTGCCACAAGCCACCTGGGAGACACACCAAACGTGGAAGAAGGTGCTCTGGTCAGATGAAACCAAAATTGAACTTTTTGGCAACAATGCAAAACGTTATGTTTGGCGTAAAAGCAACACACCATCCCCACTGTCAAACATGGTGGTGGCAGCATCATGGTTTGGGCCTACTTTTCTTCAGCAGGGACAGGGAAGATGGTTAAAATTGATGGGAAGATGGATGGAGCCAAATACAGGACCATTCTGGAAGAAAACCTGATGGAGTCTGCAAAAGACCTGAGACTGGGACGGAGATTTGTCTTCCAACAAGACAATGATCCAAAACATAAAGCAAAATCTACAATGGAATGGTTCAAAAATAAACATATCCAGGTGTTAGAATGGCCAAGTCAAAGTCCAGACCTGAATCCAATCGAGAATCTGTGGAAAGAACTGAAAACTGCTGTTCACAAATGCTCTCCATCCAACCTCACTGACCTCGAGCTGTTTTGCAAGGAGGAATGGGAAAAAATGTCAGTCTCTCGATGTGCAAAACTGATAGAGACATACCCCAAGCGATTTACAGCTGTAATCGCAGCAAAAGGTGGCGCTACAAAGTATTAACTTAAGGGGGCTGAATAATTTTGCACACCCAATTTTTCAGTTTTTGATTTGTTAAAAAAGTTTGAAATATCCAATAAATGTCGTTCCACTTCATGATTGTGTCCCACTTGTTGTTGATTCTTCACAAAAAAATAAAGTTTTATATCTTTATGTTTGAAGCCTGAAATGTCGCAAAAGGTCGCAAAGTTCAAGGGGGCCGAATACTTTCGCAAGGCACTGTATGTGTCCTTTAAGACCGTGTAATCAAGGCGTATGCTCACGTCAAATGTTTCAAGAATGCCACAAATGTTAAATTGCTTAATTTTTCAAGTAAAATGTATTGAATTTAATCAGTCATTCAAAAGTCATTCAAAAGTCTAACCACCCTGAGAGATCGGGATTAGGAAAAGGTCGGGAGACGTTCAGGGGGGTAAATGAGTTATCATCATCCCTTTCAAAGGGGGGAGGGGTTGTTGGGACATCTTTAGGGGTACTGTAGCTCGTTGAAGGTTTTTGTTTTAAAGTTTGAATCTGTTGACGAAGCTTATAGTTGGATACACCAGAGAGGGGAATGTTGAGGATTGCCAGGGCCTTAAGAAACCGACGCCACTCTTCTGTCATTAGCAACCGTGTGGGCTGCAGTGGTACTTTTAAGCAAGTCCATCATATGGGAACCCTTGACAACATCGCCCTGAAGGATAAACTCTCCTTTGTCATTCCAAGTAGCGGTCCCCTTTGAGTCTTTTATCTTGTTCATAATATATCTCACATTTTTCCTGTTACGTGCCGGAACATGTGTCAACATGTCATGCATAATGTTATTTTCAACATGTATTTGATCTTCAACCAATAATATCACAGGTACAGGCATTACAGGGGCTTGGCTCTCTCTAGGTGTGTCATCTTTTAAAGGGTCCGGTAGGGAAAGCGATAAATGGTTGGTCTCTCTTTCACCTTGTTTTACCAAAGCCAAATACCTATGCAAGAGGTTTGTGTATTTTTTGACCTTTTCATAGGGGTTCAATCCTTTTCGGTTCAACAGATCCTTCATGGCCGAATCCAAATCATTTCCAAATAATTTCCCGCTGTTTGTCCACGATTTATGGCACTTTGGTAGCGTCCTCATAGCTCTCCATAAAATAGGATTTCCATCCCGGGTACATCTGCTGAGCTAGAGTGTTAATTTGTAGTTTGTCTCTAGGGCTTTTGAACAAAACCATGTAATTGGTGTTCAAACTAATGGTATGGCTATTTTTACCTTGGTGAAACACATTCTGCACCAGGAAAGCACGGACAGGTTTCTATGATGAGTATATTGGGTAAAAGCTCATGCAATTTCAGGATGTTCGCTACCTGCAAATAGCATATCGTCCAAAACCAGCAGATTATTTTTATGAGGAGGGAGAAGTTCATCATCAGACAGGGATTCTGGTATTCCTTCAACAAACGTGATTTTTTATTTCCTTCAACAACAGTTCATCATACAAAGGTTGATAACACCACACAATATTGTCAGGTTTCTGAGATAATACATGTTCAGAATTCTCTAAAATACTTTTTACAAAATAGTTTTTACCGCTATTGGATGGGCCTGCGATTAAGGCCGAAAATGGTAGTTGCAACCGGGGGTCAAAACCTTCTACAGCAGCCATTATATCTGAAGCTTTAAGACACACGGGGCTTGTAACATAAGTCAGTAGCCAAAGGGCAATGTGGTCCCGTCAGGCAAAAGCAGTCTCTTGTCATAGACTACCCTGAATATTTTAGTAAGTGGGGCCTTCCTCAGATGGAAGCCCTTTTTATCCCTAACACTCTTTTTGTAGGAGCTCAAAATCGCCAAGTCACTATTCCGGTCATTTATGAACCCCTCGACCAAGCGTGTGATTGATTCCAAGTTTACTCGTGGGCTAATTTCATAGTTTTGAGTCACGCCTTTGGCTTTCAACACCATGTGATTGTCTTTAGTCCTAAAAGCATATATTTTGGAACCACAGGAGGACCATTCTGTGAAATGGTCACCATCTTCGAGTTCACTCGTTAAACCACCCAGATAGTTGCTAAGTGGGGTTTCCAATCACCCTGTTCACTTACATAGATCACAGAGTCTGTGTCGTGGTAAAGAACCCGCCTCTGAAGCTGCTCCATGGGGACGTACAGTTCAAGTCGGCCATAGGCCGTGGTAAATGCTGCAAGAAACACATTTAGAACCCACTTCTTGTTACGTCTCCATTGCACCAGGGCAATGTCTTGACTTGACTTGAAAACAAATTCCAAAAATTCTTTGTGGTCTTTAATGATAGACGTTGTTAGCATATTGCTTCTCTGGGAAATCTTCCCCCAAAGAGAGTTTAATTACAATTTTGACAGATTTCTTTTGGTTTTGTTGACCTCTATTCTGTCTGGGTCAAGAAGTATGCCTTCTCTGTCATGATAGTCTTGAATGTACTTGTCTTTGCTCTCTTGATCTGTGACTAATGCAGGATAGCCTGAAGCCATTTGCTTGCATCTCAAGAAGGTCTTCATGTACTCTTTAAAAAGAGTGTCTGATTTCCTGGAAAAGTTCCACACTTCAAATAATTTGGCCACACGATACCCCATCTCTAGAGCCTTAGAGAATTCAACTGTGACCCATACACCTGTCAGGGCTCTTTCTTGATCTGAGTGATCACAAGGGTTTTCCTGGTTGTTGTTTTCACTACAGGGGCGACAAAGGGGAAAGAAAAGTTTTCCTTGAGGTCCCTTGTAAGGCAACACTGTTATAAACAAACCCCTAGGAGGGTAGACAGTTGCTTTGATCAGACCAAAATAGTTTTGGGGTAAGTCAGACACGGTGAATAATTTCAGGATGCCCCATAGGATAGCATGAGGAACTCATTACATAAGGAATAAGGGATGTAAAATCTACATATCCTATTGTCTCGTCGGGTCGCGCTACATACCTCAATGTCAAAGCATTGGTACGGCCTCCATACAAGGCCTGTCATGGTTCCAAGGGTTCTGGTGTGTCAAAGCTGGAAAGGAAGACTCAAACATGAGGATCAGACTTTTTGAGTGCGGTCCACTCATGCTCCCACATCACATTCACTTTCAACCCATAAGTAGCCTGTAAAGATTCCAATCTGTCTTGGAACTCTTGGTACATTTCCCCAAAAGTATTTTGGGTTAGGACACACATAGCCTGGGGCCCAAAGCAAGATTTACAACCATGGAAGAACACCATCAATCTGTGTGTATCTACATGATAAGGCCCAAACTCCTTCTCATCCCTATTCACAGCATGTTGAATAAAAATGTCTATCCTGGGCCAATAACTCCAACCATTGAAAGGACCCACTATAGTATGACTTGAATTGGCGTCGGTAGTTGTCTGGCGATGGAATAACGGTAGATGCTGGAGGTAAAAAGTGTGTACGATGCATACATGCCGATGCAATAGTTGTACAACTCCAGGGGTCAATGCCTGCATCTTTGATTACCTCTTCTCTGAATCTGAGGCATCCTTCACAAAGTATAACTACATCGTTGTCACAGTATGACTCCATCTCTTTGAGGAAATCAAAGGTGCTATGACATACTGTCTCGTACCATGAATCTCTCTCGCTCTTTGGGAGACATCTGATCACACCCATACATTTTGGGTCTGGGATAAGATCCAATATAATGTAGATTCTCCTCAGATGTGAAGAAATGAGGTAACCAACCTTTCACAGAGTTTTCAAAACCCAAGGCTTCAGGCATTTGAGCCAATCTCATGGGTAAGACACTTAAGCTGTCAATGTATCTCTGGTTGAAGGCGGGGTCTACAAAACACAAGATCTTACTACCTTGAGCTATGACACTGGGTGCAACGCCTTGTTCAAAAGAAGATAGGAGTCATAGGCTCTAGAATTGTGAGCTAGAAGTGTTTTAGAACGAGTAGTGCACAATTGGGCCCCTCAGCTGACCACTTTTAACCCTTGAAAGTCATGGTAGAAACAAAAATAGGTAAATGAACACCTTATTGCTGATTCATCTCAAAATCATAAAACACGTATTTCTCTGAATGTTCATCTTCAGCCAAGGGATGAATATAACACTTGTGTGGCACTTCTTGGGTCCCTAAGGTCAATAAAATAGGGGGTGTGGGGCCATTCTCTTTAAAGTGTTCAAACACATACCCCCCAGTTCAACGAGGTCCCTACACATCAACCATCATGACAACTTCAAAGGAATAGATGCAATATATGCATAAATTAACACACACTCTAACACATGACAACAGGAACAGGATGCCCTTATATGGGCATAACCACGTGATAACTTTGCGCCAGGATGTCCTGACCGGATGCCCAAATATGGGCATGCACACGTCACCCGGACATAGGGTCATAAATCAAACGTTTGACGGGTGCCATCTACTGTATTCTCTCTTGAGTTAGAGGAGTGTGCGGGAGGAGTGAGTGTGTGTGTGCGTGTGCGCGCGCGCGTGTGTGTGTATGTGTGTGTGTGTGTGTGTGTGTGTGTGTGTGTGCATACCTGCATCTGTGTGTGTGTGTGTGTGTGTGTGAGCATACATGCATCTGTGTGTGTGTGTGTGTGTGTGTGTGTGTGTGTGTGTGTGTGTGTGTGTGTGTGTGTGTGTGTGTGTGTGTGTGTGTGTGTGTGTGTGTGTGTGTGCATACATGCATCTGTGTGTGTGTGTGTGTGTGTGTGTGTGTGTGTGTGTGTGTGTGTGTGTGTGTGTGTGTGTGTGTGTGTGTGTGTGTGTGTGTGTGTGTGTTTGTGTGTGTGTGTGGGTGGTTGGAGGACCTGTACTGTATATAATCCCATGAACAGGGCTGGTAGGGCCATTAGTAGAAAGCAGATAGGGTTACAAGTTAAATAAATATCGATCTCTGCCTTTTCACAGGAAGAGAGGGATGGAGACAAGGATGAAGAAAGGGAAGGAGAGAGGGATACGGGGGCTGAAAGAAGAGATGTTACTAAACTGATAATCTCCTAGGAGGACCTTACTACAAAATCACATCACAGCACTCAGGAATAGAGCACTGCAGCCAATATAGAATCCACACACACACACACACACACACAATAATCCACACACACACACACACACACACACACACACACACACACACACACACACACACACACACACACACACACACACACACACACACACACACACACACACACACACCAAGTTGTAATATCTGTCAAGTTGGATGTGTCATTATCTTGTCAGTTCTATGTGCTCCTAGCTTTCTACTGTACTTCACAGAGAGCACACAGCAAATCTAACACAGCTTAATAAAGGCCCATCATATAATGGTCAATACTACTTAAAATACAAACAAACAAACTGAGAGAGAGAGAGAGAGAGGGAGAGAGAGAGAGAGAGAGAAAGACAGATAGAGAGAGAGAGGGAGAGAGAGAGAGAGAGAGAGAGAGAGAGAAAGAAAGACAGAGAGAGAGAGAGAGAGAGAGATGAAGAGAAAGAGAGAGAGAGAGAGAGAGAGAGAGAGAGAGAGAGAGAGAGAGAGAGAGAGAGAGAGAGGGAGAGAGAGAGAGAGAAAAAGACAGAGAGAGAGAGAGAGAGAGAGAGAGAGAGAGAGAGAGAGAGAGAGAGAGAGAGAGAGAGAGAGAGAGAAAGACAGAGAGACAGAGAGAGAGAGAGATGAAGAGAAAGACAGAGAGAGATGAAGAGAAAGACAGAGAGAGAGAGAGAGAGAGAGAGAGAGAGAGAGAGAGAGAGAGAGAGAGAGAGAGAGGGGGAGAGAGAGAGAAAAAGACAGAGAGAGAGAGAGAGAGAGAGAGAGAGGGAGAGAGAGAGAGAGAGAGAGAGAGAGAGAAAGACAGAGAGACAGAGAGAGAGAGAGAGATGAAGAGAAAGACAGACAGAGAGAGAGAGAATGGCATCCAGACAGACAGACTGATGAAAGCAGTGCCTTACCCTCTCCCTGGTAGGAGGTAGACCTTGACAAAGGGGTCAGAGTATTCTTTGGGGTCTCTCTGAGCAAGGTTCCTGGCCTGGAGGACATGCACTATCAGATTCCCCAGGTTCCTGTCGTAGTGGATCTGGAGCTGAAGATGGCAGAGAGGTCATAGATACATACAGTATGTTTAACTAGGTTCTACAGGTGTGTACATCAGTGTTCCTAGGTCCTGGGGCTGACTAATCATATAGCCCTTGACTTAAGTGGATCAATCAAGTGAGGGGATTCAAGAGAAATTAAAGTCACACTCCACTTCACAGACTTCAGACTGTGGAAAGTATGAAACCTTAAAGCAGGTGTGAGACTGACAGCAGGCTTGCCTGTATTTCCCCTGTTACAGGACGAGGCTGAGGCTTCAGCAGTTGCACGTCTGCTGTCGACTGAAAAACAAACACAGGTAGCGATTATACACTGTTTATACCGATATCCATACACACGCTCCACATTAACACACATACTCACACATACTCCCTGTTCTGTAGTGTGGCCTCCGACCAGCCTGAAAACTTCAGTTACTATGTCCATGATACTACGGTTTTAAACTTCAGTTACTATGTCCATGATACTACTGTTTTAAACTTCAGTTACTATGTCCATGATACTACGGTTTTAAACTTCAGTTACTATGTCCATGATACTACTGTTTTAAACTTCAGTAACTATGTCCATGATAATACTGTTTTAAACTTCAGTTACTATGTCCATGATACTACTGTTTTAAACTTCAGTTACTATGACCATGATACTACGGTTTTAAACTTCAGTTACTATGTCCATGATACTACGGTTTTAAACTTCAGTTACTATGTCCATGATACTACGGTTTTAAACTTCAGTTACTATGTCCATGATACTACGGTTTTAAACTTCAGTTACTATGTCCATGATACTACTGTTTTAAACTTCAGTTACTATGTCCATGATAATACTGTTTTAAACTTCAGTTACTATGTCCATGATAATACTGTTTTAAACTTCAGTTACTATGTCCATGATACTACGGTTTTAAGTAGCAGTAGGTTAACCAGAGCCCCTGAGTAGGATAGCTTTGGTCAGATGACAGATGAAGGACCTGTCTTTGTCATGGAGATGCTGAGCAGACTTTTCTGAAGTGACTCTATAGGACCCGGGAGGAAACTCACGAGGAGAGGTTCAGCAGATTGTAAAGGTCATGGTGTACAGTCAGAGAAGGTTCATTCAGTTGGTTGAGATATATTATATTACGTCTATCATAGAAAATAGCTAATACTATGTGTATTTACACACTCACACACACAAAGACACATAACCACACTAGCATGATCTCTCTCTCTCTCTCTCTCTCTCTCTCTCTCTCTCTCTCTCTACACACATATCATGCATGTGTCTATATAATCAGTGTCATGTTCCTGTAATCCACAATGCAGACAAAGCAATGGATCTAGACCTCCTCGCACCATGCACCACACACAAACACACACACACACACGTCTATGACTAAATAATGATGAACTCACCAACCACATGGCTGTAGTAACACACTCTACAGAATGCTATGGGCTCTTAATATCATAATGTACAACAGGTAGAGGCAGTACCTTGGTGCTGTGGCGTTGTTTCTTGTTGATGGCTGGGGAGGTAGGCTGGCCGGGGCTGGGGACGGCACTAGAGCTGGCCGATGCATTGCCTGAGTGTAACAGAGCTGAGCGGTCCAGGGCAGAAAGGACCCCTACTGGCCCCCCCACACCCAGCCCCATCCCAGGGGCCTGTTGTTGGGACACCTTCTGAAGCTCTGCAGCCAGTTGCCTGGGATCTACTCCTGGAGAGCGCTGCCTGTCACCTGCACACACACACATTCATGTGTCATTATGACTCAGTGGTCATGATTACTATGTAGGATACCCACAACCACACTAGTGACATACCAGGCTTCAGCTGGGCGTGGTTCTCCAGGGCCTGGGGGTGATCAGCGTCAGACAGCATGTTCAGATCACTGAGAGACAGGAAGGTAAAAGGTCAAATGTAGTTTTTGATATAAATTAAGTTGGGATGAGAGAGATATGATAAATTTGAGAGGAGATGGATGAGAGGAGAGAGGGATGGAAGGAGAGAGAGGGATGAGAGGAGAGAGGGATGGAAGGAGAGAGAGGGATGAGAGGAGAGAGGGTTGGAATGAGAGAGAGGGATGAGAGGAGAGAGGGATGGAAGGAGGGAGAGGGATAGAAGGAGAGAGGGATGGAAGGAGAGAGAGGGATGAGAGGAGAGAGGGATGGAAGGAGAGAGAGGGATGAGAGGAGAGAGGGATGGAGGAGAGAGGGATGGAAGGAGAGAGAGGGATGGAAGGAGAGAGAGGGATGAGAGAAGATAGGGATGGAAGGAGAGAGGGATGGAAGGAGATTGAGGGATGAGAGGAGAGAGTGGGATGGAAGGAGAGAGAGGGATGATAGGAGAGAGGGATGAAAGGAGAGAGAGGGATGAGAGGAGAGAGGGATGAGAGCAGAGAGAGGGATGGAAGGAGAGAGAGGGATGAGAGGAGAGAGAGGGATGAGAGGAGAGAGGGATGGAAGGAGAGAGAGGGATGGAAGGAGAGAGAGGGATGAGAGGAGAGAGGGATGAGAGGAGAGAGGGATGAGAGCAGAGAGAGGGATGGAAGGAGAGAGAGGGATGAGAGGAGAGAGGGGGATGAGAGAAGAGAGAGGGATGAGAGGAGAGAGGGATGAGAGGAGAGAGAGGGATGAGAGGAGAGAGAGGGATGAGATGAGAGAGGGATGAGAGGAGAGAGGGATGAGAGGAGAGAGGGATGAGAGGAGAGAGGGCGCTGTTTGACTCACAGTCTGACACAGAGCTCCGCCTCTGCACACGGCTGACTCATTATGCACTGCACCTCCTCGTAGGTCTTCCCCATCAGAGGAACCCCATTCCACTCCAATACCTGCATTCCTACAGAGAGAGACCATATTTGAGACACATCTTTCCCTCAGATTATACAGACCCACAAAGTATTTGCAAACAAATCCAATTTTGATAAACTCCCATATATATTGGGTGAAATACCATAGTGTGCAATCACAGCAGCAAGATGTGTGACCTGTTGTCACAAGAAAATGGCAACCAGTGAAGAACAAACACAAAGAACAAACAACCCATATTGGTACTTTAACTATTTGCATATCGTTATAACACTGTTAGCCATAACTTGACATTTGAAATGTCTCTATGCCTTTGAAACTTTTGTGAGTGTAATGTTTACTGTTCATTTTTGATTGTTTATTTCACTTTTGTTTATTATCTATTTCACTTCCTTTGGCAATGTAAACACACAGCTCTGGAAAAATGTAGAGACCACTGCGAAATAATCAGATTCTCTGGTTTTACTATTTATAGGTATGTGATGGGGTAAAATGAACATTTTTGTTTTATTCTATAAACTACTGACAATATTTCTCCCAAATTCCCCCCAAAATGTTGTCATTTAGAGCACTTATTTGCAGAAAATGATGCAGTATTTTTTGTTATTTTGACTAGTTGTCATTTTCTGCAAATAAATGCTCTAAATGACAATTCTAAAAGAGATCAATTCTCGATAATGCAGTCAGGGCATGAGACTAGCTCAGACTACGAACACCTGGCCTGGTTCTCAGTGCATCTCAGAACACAACACAACCCAACCAAGCTTCCAAGCGTAACTCTTTCTCAAGGGTAGGCTCTAACTCTTCGAAATATACCACTGCCTTTTCTGTCCATGACTAGAGCGTCTTTCTTTCAGGTTCTCGTTCACACAGCTGACAAGGCTCAGAGAACACGCCAGAGAAAGTAAAGTAAGGTAGGATAGAAATAGAGAGGGAGAAAATGCACAGCAAACTCAAACCCATGGCAGCCTCGGCGCTGTGGCTGCACTTACACAAACGAAACCTCGTCTTCACATGAGACTTTTGCTTACGAAGCAACTCGCCAGCTGCTGTGACGACAAAGGATTGAATTAACATCTCTCTCTCTCTGTAGATTAGATAGTCAAGGCCACAGAAACATTTAGAACATGCTACCGCTCTCCCCCTCCCATTTCCCCACTCCTCATCTCTTCTCCCTAATTTTTTCTTATTTCTATATTTCTCTGCTCTTTGCCTCTCGTCCTCTCTCTCTCTTTCTCTCTCTCTCTCTCAATCTCTCACATTCTCTCTCTCTCTCATCCTCTATCTCTCTCTCTCTCTCTCATCCTCTATCTCTCTCTCTCTCTCATCCTCTATCTCTCTCTCTCTCTCTCTCTCTCTCTCTCTCTCTCATCCTCTATCTCTCTCTCTCTCATCCTCTATCTCTCTCTCTCTCTCATCCTCTATCTCTCTATCTCTCTCTCTCAACCTCTATCTCTCTCATCCTCTATCTCTCTATCTCTCTCTATCTCTCTTTATCTCTCTCATTCGCTCTCTCTCTCTCTCTCTCATCCTCGATCTCTCTTTCTCTCTCTCTCTCTCTCTCTCTCTCTCTCTCTTTCGGTGCATGCTGGGAGTTTTTTGGAGTTTGAGTGTTTGGTGTGGAAAGCTCTATCCTAACTAACTTTCTTGATTCTTTTATTTACATGTTATTTTCTATGGTGGAGGGTTAATTAAATATTTGTTTTAGCGGTATCCAAAGTTTTTTTTTCAAAGTTAGGGTGGAAGAGGACAGAGTAACTTTCCTGGGGGTTGGAAGGTGTAGTGTGCGTAATGGCTTCTCAGCCTAGCGCGGAGGAGACGCTGTCGATACAGCATGGATTCAGGTGTGTTCCTGAGAACGGAGTTAAGGTGGAGGAGGTTCTGCTCGCGGTCGGTGAACAGGTAGGAGCTGAGTTTATACATTCTGCTTCTAGAATGAACAAAGCTGTGGTTGTGTTCATGAAAAGGGCTAATTTGGTCGGTAGGCTAATTGCTAGCGGAATATTTGTAAGGGATGTGTTGGTGTCAATTTCACCTCTCTCTACCCCTTCAACAAGAGTTGTAGTGGCAAATTTGCCTCCGTTTATTACGGATGATCAAATTAGGAAAGAGCTGAGTCGTTTTGGTAAGTTTGCTAGCGGTTTCCGTGTACTGTCAGCAGGTTTTCAGGCAGATGCCGTTAAGCACGTTGTTTCGTTCAGGAGGCAAGTGTTTATGTTTCTGAACAATAATGAGCAACAGCTAAATGTGCATTTTAAAGTGAGGCATGGGGAGGGGCTCTATGCCGGTTTTGCCAGCACAGATAGTCTACGGTGTTTTGAATGTGGGGATTTGGGGCACAAGAGTTTTGCGTGCCCACATAAAGGCCATAGACAAGGTGAGGGTACAACGGCAGGTGGGGGAAATCGAGGTCAAAATGCAGGGGATAAGGAGATGCAGATAGCAGAGGCTGGGCCTAGTCAGTCTAGAGATGGTGGTGTAGATGAGGCTGGGCCTAGTCAGGTTAGAGATGGTAGGGTAGTGGAGGCTGGGTCTAGTCAGGCTAGAGATGGTGGAGAAGCAGAGGCTGGGTCTAGTCAGGCTAGAGATGGTAGGGTAGTGGAGGCTGGGTCTAGTCAGGCTAGAGATGGTGGAGAAGCAGAGGCTGGGTCTAGTCAGGCTAGAGATGGTGGGGTAGCTGAGGCTGGGCCTAGACATGCTATGGAGGGTGGTGCAGATGATGCTGGGCCGAGTCATGCTATGGAGGGTGGTGCAGATAATGCTGGGCCGAGTCATGCTATGGAGGGTGGTGTAGCTGAGGCTGGCCCTAGTCATGCTATGGAGGGTGGTGTAGCTGAGGCTGGCCCTAGTCATGCTATGGAGGGTGGTGCAGATGATACTGCGTCTAGTCAGGTAATTCTAGTGGATGAGGAGAGTATAGTGGGGAAGTGTAAGAGATTAGGGGGGGAGGAGGAGGGTGTCAAGAGGAAAAAGAAAAAGGGTGTGGACAAAGGCACCATGGAAATGTTGCCTGTTGCTGTGGGTGAGGCCCTAACCAGAGAGAAAGGGCAGGTGGTCAGGGTGGGAGATAGAGAAGAGGAGGAAAGTGAGTCTGAGGAAGAGGATGAGGAGTTATTTTTTTCAGACTCCTCTTCAATTGGCCCGGAGCTGACAGCCAGTCAACCCGAGGGGTCTAAGTACACGTTGAGAGAACTGACAAGGTTCCTGAATGAGACTAAGGGGAAAAAAGTTAATCTTGAGGCTTTTTTTCCTGATCCTAGGAAGTTTGTAAGATCAGTACAACATGCTATGAGAAATGAGGGGCATGGTGTCCTCTCACCCAGGAAACGGTTTAGGTTGAGGAAGTGGGTCACAACAGTGCGTAAAGGTTTACCTTCAGACACTGTTTAGATGTTTAATTTCTTACTGACACTGGGGCTTTTTGAGCTTTGCTATTGGTCTATTTCTCTGCTGGCTTTTCTCCCACTTCTTATGGAGACTCTTCGGGTAGGCTCGCTCAATATAAATGGCGCCAGAGATGCGGGAAAGAGGAGTGTGTTGGGTGAATATGTAAAACAAAAAAAAGTACAGGTGTTGTTTCTGCAGGAGACGCATAGTGATGTGGTGAATGAAGTTGATTGGGGGCTCTGGTGGAAAGGGGCAAGTGTGTTGAGCCATGGGACAAATCTTAGTGCAGGGGTGGCAGTCCTTTTTGCACCTGGTCTGGCTGTAAAAAATTGCTCCTCAAAGGAGGTGTGTAGGGGTAGGTTGCTTGTTGTTAAAGCAGAAATTAACAACATGTGTTTTGTCTTTATAAATGTGTATGCGCCTAACACAGAGAGAGAAAGAGGGGTTCTATTTGGGAGTCTTAGACAGGAACTCTCACAAGTAGCGCCTGAGGAGACGCTGGTGATCGGAGGTGACTGGAACTGTACAATGGATTTTACAAAAGACAGAAATGGGGAAGAGCCTCATTCAGTGTCAGTGGGAGTGTTAAGGGATATCTTTAATCAGTTTGACCTAGTGGATGTTTGGAGAACTAAACATCCAAACACAAGACAGTATACGTGGGTGAAGGTTTTTGGGGCTAGGGTGAGTGCAGCTCGACTTGATCGCTTTTACATGTCCAGGAATCAGAGCAATAGGCTGCTGGGTGCTACCATTCTCCCAGTGGGGTTTTCGGATCACCACATAACCATGGCTCGGCTGTCTATTTCACCAGGGCCCCGGCAGGCATCTTATTGGAAGTTCAATGTAAAGCTCTTACAAGATGCCACTTTTTGCTCAGGTTTCCAGACTTTTTGGGAAAGATGGGGGCAGCGAAGAGAGGAGTATGAGTCTCTGAGTCAATGGTGGGATGTGGGGAAAGTGCAAATTCGGCTTTTCTGTCAACAGTATACTGCTCTCTCATCCTCAGAGGCTAGGAGAGTATTGGGGGAACTAGAGCGGTGTATTAGTGAGATGGAGGTAGAGATGGTGGGGCAAGGCAATGTAGGCCTCCAGGCTAACTTAGCCGAATTACGTAGGGACCTGGGCAGTTTTTTCCAGGTTAAAGCAAAGGGAGCACTTGTAAGAGCTAGGTTCTCCATGCTCAAGGAGATGGATGCTCCCAGCTCCTTCTTCTTTGGTTTGGAAAGACAGAGCAGTGAAGCCAAGGGTATGCATTGTCTACGGCTGTCTGATGGGCGGGTGACCTCTGTGGTGGGGGAGATGCGGGAGCGGACTGTGGAGTTTTATACTGAATTGTATAGGGCAGAAATGTGTGCTCCTATGTGTGCTCAGGTCTTGTTCGCAGGACTCCCTAAGCTCTCTCGGGCACAGAGGGATGAAATGGACATTCCTCTGTTGTCACATGAACTGGCAGAGGCAGTAACCCAGATGTCCCCCGGTCGTGCACCTGGGGTCGATGGACTTCCAGTGGAATTTTACAAAAAATTCTGGGGAACAATTGGACAGGATTTCTTTTGCGTGTTGCGTGAATGCGTCAGGGTAGGAGAGTTGCCGATGAGCTGCCGTCGGGCGGCTCTGACTCTCCTGCCCAAAAAAGGGGACTTGTGTGAACTTAAGAACTGGAGGCCTGTGGCATTACTCTGTGCGGACTACAAGATTTTTGCCAAGGTCCTCTCTAACAGACTGAAGTCCCATCTGGACTCTATAATACACAAGGACCAGACATATTGTGTACCGGGACGCTCAATCACGGACAACTTGTTCTTGATTAGGGACATGTTGGATTTGTCGAGAGGTTCTAATGTGAACTTTGGACTGGTCTCTTTAGATCAAGAGAAGGCTTTTGATAGAGTGGATCATGAGTATCTGTTTAATGTGATGTCTGTGTTTGGGTTTGGGAAGAGTTTTGTGACCTGTGTGAAGCTGTTGTATGCTGGGGCGTCATGTATGGTTAAGGTGGGAGGGGGGCTCAGTAGGCCAGTCTGGGTGAGACGGGGTATTAGACAAGGATGCCCTCTATCTGGGCAGCTGTACACACTAGCCATTGAGCCTTTTTTAGGACTGCTACGCAGGAGACTGCGGGGAGTGTGCTGGATAGGCATGGATGTGGTGACAGGAATAGCAGTCTCAGCATATGCAGATGATGTTTCTGTGATGGTCAGGGATGGGCAAGATATGCAGGAACTAGAGACCAGTCTGAAGGTGTACGAGGGAGCTTCATCAGCTAAGGTAAACTGGGGCAAGAGCAAAGCTCTGTTATGTGGGGCATGGGGGGATAGGGCTCCTCCTCTGCTTCCAGGGGGTTTGCAGTGGGGTTGTGAAGGGCTTAAAGTGTTGGGGGTGTACCTGGGCTCGGAGAGGTGGGTCAGCAAGAACTGGGAGGGGCTGTCACAGGCAGTGGTGTCAAGACTGGCCAGGTGGAGGTGGCTCCTGTCCCAAGTGTCATATAGAGGGAGGGTGCTGATAATCAACAACCTGGTGGCATCTTCCTTGTGGCATAAACTGGCTGTCCTCAACCCCCCCGCCGGTCTGCTTGCAGACCTGCAACGCAAGCTGGTGGACTTCTTTTGGTCGGGACATCACTGGCTGAAGGCAGCAGTTTTGTACATGACCGTCCACGAAGGAGGACAGGGCTTGGTGGAACTGGAGAGCAGGATGGCTGCTTTCCGACTAAAGGCGGTGCAGAGACTGCTGTACCACACTGATGTTGGCTGGAGGGAACCAGCATGCGCGCTGCTGAGGAGAGCTGGCGGATTAGGGTTGGACCGGCAGCTGTTCCTCATGAAGCTGGAGAGGCTGAGTACAGCAGGTCTCTCAGAGTTTTACTCTGCGGTGCTGAGGGCCTGGCAGCTGCTAAGGCCCACACGAGAAGGGGGTGTGGAGCCTGGGCAGTGGGTGTGGGAGGAGCCTATCTTCCACAACCCAGCCATCCCTTTGAGATCGGTTCAGTCGGCCACCCTGCAGAGGCAACTGATGGCAGGAGGTTTACAAAGGCTGGGTGACCTGAGACTGCTGGGATAGGAGGGGTGGAAAACCCCGGAGGTCTTGGCGCAACAAACAGGAATAACGTCTCTTAGGCTGCTGGAGAGATTCCTGGAGGAGGTCCAGGAGGCACTGTCTGAGCCGGTAAGGGGGGTGTTTGAGAGGCCAAAGGGAGAGGGGCCACCAATGTTCCCGCCACTGCAGGTGACGGCAGAGACTGGAGACTGGCAAGGGGGTCTGGAGGACTTGTTAGATTTTAACACTCCGAGCCTGGGGGAGTTTGAGGGGGTGGGAGGTAAAGCCCTCTACAACCTCTGCGTTAAGGTTAGGAGCATTAGAAGCCTAACAGGAGTGAAGGCACATCAGTGGCAGGGGGTATGTGGGGCGGAGAGTATGGTGGGTTTTAGATGGAGGGCGCTCTACAAACCCCCAGTACCAAAGAGGTCAGGGGACCTCCAGTGGAGGGTTCTTCATGGAGCCCTGGCCACTAACAGCTGGTTGGCACGGGTTGATCCGGGAATTGGGCAGGGGTGTCCTTTCTGTCAAATGAAAGAAACTGTAATTCATGTGTTTTCTGTGTGCACCAGGTTAATGCCATTAATGTCTCTGTTGGAATGTCTGTGTGACAGGTTGGGGGTGGTTTTTGCTGTTGGGATGTTTATAATGGGATACAGGTATTCGAGTAAGGAGAAAGAAAAATGTGTTTTGTTGAATTTTCTGTTTGCTCAGGCAAAGTTAGCTATTTGGCTAACAAGGAGGAACAGGGTTAAAGGTGGGGGTATAACAGACCCTTTTCTACTGTTTAATGGGATGGTCTCTGCGCGCCTTAGGGTTGAGTTTGAGTTCTATAAAATGATCAAATGTGTGGAGATGTTTGAGGAGATATGGTGTGTTGGGGGGGCTGTCTGTATTGCTGGGGAAGATGTTTTGGATATACGGTTGTAGGAGAGGGTTTTTGTGTATGGTGATTTGTATCATGTGTTAGAGGATATATTTTTATTTTTTATTTTAGGGGAGGGGGGGGGGGGGGGGGGGTGAGTTTTAAATGAATTGAGAATGTTTCAATAAAGAAAGACCAAAAGTCAAAAGTCTCTCTCTCTCTCTCTCTCTCTCTCTCTCTCTCTCTCTCTCTCTCTCTTTCTCTCTCTCTCTCTCTGCACCTGAGGGCACAAGTGTTCAGTTCCATCCTCTTTCACTAAAAGTCGAAACATAGCATTTGCATAATGGCAATTTAGTCCACTGAAGAAAGTCAGATAAAACCTCAACATTAAAGCAAAACAACACTATGTTACTATGGTTGCTTCCATTCCTAGGAGGGTTACTGTGTAATAGATGTTGGAAAAACAGAAACAACCAAACATTCTGTTATAATTAAAATACACTGGGACAATTACTCTGTCTACATAATTATCTCCACAATCTGTATGACGCTAAATACAATTACAAACTGAAGGGGATTGTAGGGAGATGGGATATGCAGAGAGAGACAATTGTGTGTGTGTGTGTGTGTGTGTAAATCAGTTCGCTTGTGTGTGTGTGTGTGTGTGTGTGTTTGTCCTTCAAACTCCTCCTTCCTCTCTCAGCGAAGGCTGTCACATGTCTCTAGCGTCACCACCAGGGTGTGACGTCACCACATCTGAACTGAGTGTGACAAAGAGAGGGAGTAGATGAACCCTCACATACCTAACTGCAGTGGATTATGCTATAGAACCATAAAGAACAAGGCTTTCCCTCTGTTCAACACAGGGGGTCTGGATGCTCAAACATGTACCACGTCAGAGTAAATCCCCCAAATATATCAGTGGGAGAGATCTCCTGTCACATTGTTCAGGATGTCTGGTAGTTAGAGTGCTGTGTTCTGAAGTTTCTTCTACGTTCTTATCTTCAGCCTGTAGCCTGTACTAATCTGTGCTTCAGACAGAAGAGTTTTACAGAAATATGACGGACGGAAGCAGAAAGATGGAGAGGGGGGGTAAATACAGTTTCTAATGTGACAGTGTGTGTGCGTGTGTGTGTGTGTGTGACTGTGTGTGTGTGTGTGTGTGCTAAATACAGCATAATGACTAATCCTGTGCAGGCATCTCAAAGGGGCAGAGTGAGCTGACAGAGCTTTTTTTTCTGGCTATCTGACATCTCAGAGAATAAGACATGACAGGTGCAAACGCCCGCTCACGCGCAGGCGAACACACAAGCTCTCTCTCTCTCTGGCGCTCGCTCAGATAGCCTGGCAAAGATATTCATAGTAAGCTGACATTGGCCTGGTATTATTAATATAATAATAGATTCCTGCCTAAACCATTAGTTTATCGGCTCTCCTCCAGAACACTTGTGAAATGATCAATATACCTCATCCAGCTGAACTAGTACAAATTGAAATGCATACAACATGAACTTAGGAGTTATGATATACCACGCTAAGAATGTTAGATTTTTCCAAATGTCACTTACCTTTTTTTTTCTGCACAGATTAACATACTCACTTTATATTTGTAAATACAGTATATTATTACAATGCATAACACCTCTTCTATTACTTGTTATTTTTATTTGACTCTTATTATTGTATTATATTTGAGAGAGCTAGCACGCAAGCATTTCTCTGCACCTCTTCTAGCTGCTGTAAACTGTGTTTTCATCGGCTATAACCCACAGTACTTTCTCAACTTTAAATCAGAGTGTGTCCCTGTATGATCAGAGAAGATGACTCATCTCTTGTTCTCTCCTCCTTCTCTTGCTCTACTTACACCTTACACACACATGTGCACATACACTTACCTTCCACCACTTTCCCTGTCTGTTCAGCCACTCCCCCGAGCGTAACCTTGGCAATGTAAGCTCCTATCTCACCGCGACTCCCAGGAATCTCTTTCCCTCCCACCACACGAATCCCCAGGCCATTCCCTGCAGGGAACACACACCCACACCAATGAAACAGGCCTGAATTGTCATATTAGAATTCCAGAGTTCCAGAATTCCTATTATTCCATTTGAATAGCCATAGATTTGTACATTATATAATGTTTACTGTACGTTTGGGTGCTCTACCTGAAACGCTGCTGTCCTTGGGGTCTCTCTGTACTTTGATCCGGGTGTGAGGATACACATAGGGAATCAACTTCATCTGTGGGAGGGACAGGGACATCAGAACAGTCAAGATCCAGTACATTGATTACAACAACGACAACAAAAATACTGCAGCACTCCAATACAACTCAGCTAAAGACAGTCACTACCAATGTACATTCAATTATGAGAAAATGTAGGATATTTAAGAAATAAGGTGTGGTATATGGCCAATATACCATGGCTAAGGGCTGTTCTTAAGCACGACACAAGGCAACACCCGAAGTGCCTTATTGCTATTATAAACTGGTTACCAAAGTCATTAGAACAGTAAAAAAAAAAATGTTTTGTCATACCCGTGGTACAGGCTGATATACCACAGCTTTCAGCATATCTGCATTGAGTCTCAAACCAGCCAGTTTATAATGTCTTTTATTAAATGTAGTCAACTAGTTTAGACGTATCCAGCTCCTCTAACCTGTCTCCTGTCCAGAGCTTGTCCGTTTACCCGATGTTGTCTCTCTGCAGGCTTGTCAAACCAGTCAGTGTCCTCCCTCCTCAGGTGGTATGCTACACAGGGACAGAGACATGGGGAGACGGGTGGAGAAATGCGGACAGGGACAGAGACATGGGGGGGTGGAGAAATGCGGACAGGGACACAGACAGAGAGGGGATAGTCAATGGTCAAACCCTTTACAAGCAGGATAGATGCCCAACTCCAAATAAACCGCTAGCCTCTAGCCCCTGACCCTATATTACGCACTTTATATAGATCTGAAGTTATTAGCAATATTGAATATCTCTAAGTCACTCTCTGCTAGGCTTGGCAGAGTCTATGTGAATTATCAGATCTACACAAGTGCCTTGGGGCGGGAGCTAGGTGGCTATGTGGAATTGGCATGAGTAGCACCCCCTACTCATGCCAATTCCACATCATTTATAAACACATCCTTCGCTCCATGTCTACTGCTTCTAGGTGATCAGTGATCTGAGCTAGCTGGAGAGGTGAAGGCAGAGTGGTGAAAACCCTGCTCTGTCCCATCCCCAGTTGTATTAGATTAGTGACCCCTTCAGAGACTGGATGGGGATGGATGTACATTGTATTTCAATTAGTTATGGCATGCAGAGGGACCCCTGTGTGTGTGTGTGTGTGTGTGTGTGTGTGTTTGCGCGCGTGTATGTGCACGTGTGTGCCGATAAACAGGTCATGCCAAGAGATAGGGAAACATCTCCACAATGGGTCAGGGCCACAGTAGAGACACGCTGAAGCTGGACGGAGGAGAGTGTCTTCCACAGTCACAGTACAGTAGGACAGTACAGTAGCACAGTAAAGTAGTACAGTAGTACAGTACAGTAGTACAGTACAGTAGTACAGTACAGTTCCCTTTGCCCTGAGACAGTGAGGTGGGACATTGATAGCTGGTGTTGTTATCAGGGTGATCTAACATCATGATCATTGTTGCATCTATCATCGTGTGAGAGACCCTCGACAACTACTGATGCGGTATTCAGATATGTCATTGTTGTGGTAATGTATAGCTTTTAAATGTGGAGCTGTATCTGAGCCACCTTGCAATGGTGCATGAACATGAATTCCAGAAATGGGTTTGATATATGTACAGAACCATTTAAATGTGGATCATTCCAGAAATGGATTGGGGAACCACTACCGTATATGATATGTTTACAGTACATTAACATCAAGACATGGGTCATTCCATGATGAGGTTGATATGTGTAAAGTACCATCCAAAAATGGGTCATTCCAGAAATGGGTCTAAAATGTTTGTGTACGTGATACCATCAGCATCAGGTCATTGAGCACCATGGGGCGTGGGGTGTTGTGGGGTGGAAGCAGACATTGTCTAAGCTACATGGGGTTGGGATGTGGTCTGGATTAGACCGTTCACACTGCAGCTCTCACCTTCTATGTTCCAGTTGGGGCCTCCGGCTGGGGTGTAAAGTTATATGTTTAGAAACGGCTACAACACAACGTCTTGAATCTGAGACTTATTCAGTGGGCTATGTCTCCATCCACTTACACTGTATATCACATGCACTGAACTACATATAGTGGAGCACATGCTTTGAAAGCAAATAAATACATCTTATAACATTATAGTCCATCAGGGAGTTTGCATTTCTGATTGGAAGTGCATGAAAGATGTATGTTATAATACAGCAATTGTAGAATAATTGTAAAATGATCTACCTACAAATACACGGGTATTTACTCAAATATATCAAATGCATAGCATTGACTTACTGTAAAGTCACAAGGATACTAAAGCATTCTAAACATCAAAAGGTAGACTCAACTATATGACATCACAGTGGGGCGACTTATTTTGTCTTGCCAATTCGCGCCCTTCCTTGAGGCATGGCTGGGTACGGCTGGGTATGATGATGTCATATTGCGGAGTGTCCCTTTAACATGGTGCTGCTGTATTAGTGGAGGGCAGGCAGCAGGGCCAGTGGGGAGGAACTAAACTAGAATACTCTACCGTGTCTGATACTCTCATGAAAGATTCTGGGATCATCTCTGTTCAGTGTCAGCATGGAGTCATTTAGGGCTGGAACCAAGGCAGATAGACACTCTTATTGATGTAGGGTCAGAAAGAGAGCCTTCTGCTGCTCATCAACTACTAATTCACCTGTCATTGGGTCAGTTTTATTGTAAATGTAAAACTGTAAAACATGCTATTCAAATGAAAATGCTTGCATATATGGTTATTAATGTGTGTGTGCGTGTGTCCGTGTGTTTCTGCTTGTCTTTTCAAATACGTAAAGAGAAATGGTGTGCATTCTGAAACTAAATATCCGTAACTATACTATGCTGGGCCAATAGAAACATAGGGGCATGTTGAGGAGTGAGGTTCTGGTTAGTAAACATAGATGTGAGAAGGACAGCTGAAGAGATGGGGAGAGAACACATTAATATGCTACCAATCAGAAGAGAGCATGCACATTACAGTCACTTGGAAACATTCAAAGCAACCAACATCATGCAAAAGACAATGTCAAGCTTTATTGAAATGGAAACTCAAACACATTTTATCTCACAGCAACATGCATGAATACAAAATGGAAAATACCCAAGATGTATAGGGATGAATATGCTATAAATAACTGTGTAGTGTGACTACAATAACATACACTGAATGTACAACACCTTCCTAATACTGAGTTGCACCCCCACCCCCTTTTGCCCTCAGAACAGCCTCAATTCATTGGGGCAAGGAGTCAACAAGGTGTGGAAAGCGTTCCACAGGGATGCTGGCCCATGTTGACTCCATTTCTTTCCACAGCTGTGTCAAGTTGGCTGGATGTCCTTTGGTTGGTGGACCATTCTTGATAAACACGGGAAACTGTTGAGTGTGAAAAACCCAGCAGCATTGCAGTTCTTGACAGACTCAAACCGGTGAGCCTGGCACCTACTACCATACTCTGTTCAAAGGCACTTAAATATTGTGTCTTACACATTCATCCTCTGAATGGCACACATAGACAATCCATGTCTCAATCGTCTCAAGGCTTGAAAATCCTTCTTTAACCTGTCTCCTCCCCTTCATCTACACTGATTGAAGTGGACTTAACAAGTGACATCAATAAGGGATCATAGTTTTCACCTGGATTCACATGGTCAGTCTGTGTCAGGGAAAGAGCAGGTGTTCTTAATGTTTTGTTTACTCAGTGTACAGTATATCAGTCTACTATCAACATGGATCCAAATACACAACTCAAATACACAAACAAATTATCTACAAAATCCTTAGGGGGGAAAATGGCATTGCATTGCAATATAAATGTGAGCATAAGCTCTCTGTATTATTACTGCTGTAATAGTATGTGTGTATTTCTGGTAAAGAGACAAAGTGAGTGAGTCAGGTACAATATAAATGGCTGACTGCATCTGAACAATTACAGTAACTAGACCCAGACCCACACATAGTGATTCAGCATTATGCCTTTAAAATGGTTGCTGACAGCAGGCCAAGCTCCACAATAGCTGAAAAGTAAATATAAGTCTGTCTAAAGGCCTGACCTACTTCCTACAAAAACCAGACACCATTTTCTGTCTGGAGAAGAAAAGGAACGGAGAGGAGAGAGGAGGAGGAGTGGTGTACTGTAGACAACAGCCTGTAGTCCCAGGGTGTTTCTCTCTGTCATCCTATCATGAATCTAACAGCCTTTATAGACTATAGATAGCACCCAGATTGTGGCGACAGTTTACCAGTATATTCATTAGTCTCCCACCCATTTAAATAGGTTAACACCTATTTAGTCCACAGAGGCACTTAAAGTGTATTTACGATCACATATAATACATTATTGTTACTTTACTGTTCTGTATGCTTAAATGAAGCCCTGTATCCATCCCATAATACATTCGGTCAGTGATGAAACCAGGAAGCCAACATGTAAAAGAAGAGAACAGAACTGGAGCATGCTAATAACAACAGAGACACACTGTCTCATACATAACATCAACCATATTATGTATCGGTGAAGAAGACAGATAAAAGGAGACAAAATAACAAATAGTGTTGCATGCAGAGATCAAACAATGCAGAAACAGAAACCAGAATAAAAGACAAAGGCAACATGATGATAAAATAATAATAAGTGATGAGGACAACAGAGACAGAGTCAAAGCCTTCTCAGGCAGACACACAAACAGTCAGGAGCATTGCGACATGTCCAGAGACTCAGGGTGCTGTGAAAGCCTCCGGAGCCATTTACCTTCGCTGTCAGACATCGCTCCCCCCAGATCATCCATGATGAAGGCTATGTCTCTGTCGTAGACCCCACTATGTCCACGTGTAGCCCTGGACTCCTCCCTCATGTGCTGCTGGACCTCCGGCAGGGAATGGCTGGAGCCAAACTGGTCTCTGGAGTCAGCTGAGATAGGTGGTAGAGGACCAGCTGAGGCTCTGGCCATGCCCATTGGCTCTCCCACCGGGCTCAGAGGGCTCTCCTCTTCTGAGTTCTGAGCCACGATGGGGATTCGCCCGATGGGCAGGCTGGTGGGCTTGGTCCTGGCCAGCCCGGAGCCGAACGCTGCATCCAGGGCTTCTCCCTCGCTCCTCAGCCTGAGAGAAGAGCTGGACAAGTCCCGTTTGATGGAAAGATCCAGGCCATAGACAGAAGTGGGGCGGGAATTGGGTCGTGAGGAAGGGCGAGAGCTCGTGCCGCTGGGGTAGGTGGTGTCATCCTGTAGGGTGGACCTCATGGTGGGTCCCCCCAGGCTAAGGGACTGGCTCAGAGAACCAGCCAGATTAGTTCCCAGAGAGGAGCCCAGGTACTTCTGCTGCTCAGAGAGGTTCTTCTTCAGGCCAAAGTTGATCTCATCCTGAAGCAGTCTGGCTCGTGTGGACAGGTTGGTGACAGATGAGACTCCAGAACCCAGGAAGCTGCTGTAGTCTGGCTCCAGGTCTCTGCTCTCCTGGATGGGGGAGAATTTTGTTATCTTGGGGTCCATCAGGGTTGCCTTCTTCTGGTTCTTGATCTGTTTCTGGTAGAGCACGGCGGCAGGAAGCTGCTTGGCAGCTTGTTTCTCCAAGGTCAGTCGGCTGATGCTGTACTTCTCAGCCTTAGGGAAATGTCTGTAGCTGGGGTCAGTGGAGAGGTACTGAGGCATGCCCAGGCCTGAGAGGTGCTCCAGACCCTCCGTCCCTCGTCTAAACTCCTGCTTTATTTGTTGCTTCAGGAGCTTCAGCTCATAGGGCTCTTCCATAGAGTCCTCCTCTCCTTTACCGTAGCTGTGCAGACGCGAGTTACCCAGGAACGCAGCCACCTAAACAAAGAAAATAAAACCATCATCATATTGCATAGAATTTTAAGCAATTTTCAGCAAAACCTGCACAAGACACACTGAAACAGAGTATATAACAAAACCTACATATCACAGAAGAGCATTTACTTTAAATCAGTGGAGGCTCCTCAGAGGAGGAAGGGGAGGACCATCTTATAAAGTAAATTTCATGTATGTGGTTAAACATTTAAAAAACTTTGCATTTTTTGATAAAACTATACTAAATATATTAATGTCACCAAATAACTGATTAAAACACACTGTTTTGCAATGAAGGTCTCCAGTAGCATCAACAGCACTCTGTGGGGTAGCACCATGGTGTAGCAGCTATTTTCTGTCCTTCTCTGGGTACATTGACTTCAATACAAAACTCTGGAGGCTCATGGTTCTCACCCCCTTCCATAGATTTACACAGTAATTATGACAACTTCCAGAGGACATCCTCCAACCTATCAGAGCCCTTGCAGCATGAACTGACATGTTGTACACACAATCAAATGATCAGATAATGAATCTAGTACTGAAAGCATAAACTGGAGCCAACTAGCACTGCAGTGCATAACATGTGGTGAGTAGTTGACTCAAAGAGAGAGAAAGACAATAGTTGAACAGTTTTGAACAAATTCATTTCTTCAAAATCTAAGGAGAAGCAGCAGCAGAGAGAGAGAGAGAGAGAGAGAGAGAGAGATAGCTATGTTTCATTGTATTTTTGTTCACTTTCACTTACTTAGCTAGCTAATGCAGCCAGGTCATTTAGCCTACTCAAACCATTGGCTCAAACAGAGAGGAATGCTAATTATGTTAGCTAGCTGGCTAAGACTATCAAACACTGGAACTTTCCAAGTCCAGGTAAGCTTTCGCTTTTTTGTTTTATTACCACCGGGGCCCGCCGGTGTAACAGCTAAACTGCTTGCTGTACACTGTACTGCGTGATTGTAGCGGGTTTACTAATGTGTAAGTTGTAATGTCTATGTTGACTATGAAGTTAACCATGACTAACCCCATTCCGTACAAATATGCGCAACCGCAGCATTCAAACAAGGCTGCAATGAAAACTAATGGGACTGTGGCAACTGTATTGCATCAAAATCTGGGATGTGAACTAAGTTTCGATTCAGTGTTGATTGACATGGTAATGATCAAATAGTATTTGAGAAAATACCAAAAAATGGACCCCTCTGACGTGGTACGTTACATCGTGACGTAACGTGCATTTGTAACTCATTCTGTGTTGTACAGCCTCTCTCCACCAGGTATAACGCTTCTCTCGCAGTTTAAAAACAAGAAAGGGACAGGGACAGAGGATACCTAATCAATTGTACAACTGAATGCATTCATTTTTTGCGTAATCACGACTCTCAAAAGTCGAGACAGCCACTGTTTACTTCTGAAGATAAATCTAGCACCGCAGCCCTAAAACCCGATTCAAATTCGAGACAAACCTTCAAATAGGTATGTAATGACACATTATTTAAACTCTTTATAGTGTTTTATTTACATTTTATAGGTGGTAAGTTGGACAGATTGGGTGAAAAAATCTGTTTCCCCACACGACAAATCTACTATCACGCAGTAGGTTTTATAGGTGCTAAGTTGGACAGATTTCCCCACACGACATATCTACTATCACGCAGTAGGTTTTATAGGTGATAAGTTGGACAGATTTCCCCACACGACATATCTACTATCACGCAGTAGGTTTTATAGGTGATAAGTTGGACAGATTGGGTTTCCCCACATGACATATCTACTATTACGCAGTAGGTTTTATAGGTGATAAGTTGGACAGATTGGGTTTCCCCACACAACATATCTACTATCACGCAGTAGGTTTTATAGGTGATAGGTTGGACAGATTTCCCCACACGACATATCTACTATTACGCAGTAGGTTTTATAGGTGATAGGTTGGACAGATTTCCCCACACTACATATCTACTATTACGCAGTAGGTTTTGCTTCCCCACCCGCCATTTAAAAAGACCCAACGGAGATCATTGCCTTCTTCAAACATGCCGAGATGGGCATCATGAAGGTCTTGTCGTTGATTTTGCTGGAAAGGGGAAAAATTGTCCTTTACAATGGTATTACAGTTGATCTGGAAGTAATACGTTTTTTTGTCCGCTAAAATAAGGTCAATTGTACGGACCAGCACGGTGTACCAAAGTGCATTAGTTAACAATAGCTAATATCATGACAATGATGTAAGCTGTGTGTAGCGATTAACAGTTATGATATGAAGGTTTGGCTTGGAAATGTTTTTTCGCCTGGTCACAGATAGCTGTTGTGTTGTGCAGAAGTCCACAAGTGAAGGGAAAAGGTGAGAGGATAGTGAGTAAATGCGAGAAAGAATTATACAACGAGCAAAGTGATGATGCTGTGGCTGCTATGAAAGTGAACTGTGTGTGCGGGTAGTCAGGGGTGTATTCATTTAACCGATTCTGTTGAGAAACTTTTCTTAAACGGAAGCAACGGAATGAAACATAGATAAACTTACCTGAATTTGTCCAATATAAACTTTAGTGTGCAACTGTTTGGACTAATGGTTACACCCTAGATCTGTTAGATGCAAGCAAGAGTGTGCTAGGTGGTATTGAATGTGTCACTGTCTATCACCTTGATTACTCCAATTTGTCTCTCGACCTGTGCACCTGCATTATAAACTTTCATTCGTAGGCTAGGTTGTAGCAACCTCATGATGGCTATAGGAAAAATTGGAGTATCATTTAGTAGCCGAAACCAACCGATGTTATTTTGAGCTGGGTGAATGGAATATGAATGACAGTCATCCAATATGCTGTAATAAAAATAAGGATCATAAAAAATAACAAAATCCTCCCTAATCTTAAACAGCAACGACCGCCACTGCTTTAAATACATAACAGTTACCTCTGCAGTGCGCCTGGCTTCAGCGGCCCGGAGTAGCCTGTCAGCCTTGGACAGGTCCTTGTCAGTCAGGCTGAACCCTGACCCCAGCCCTGCAGAGCCTTTAGTCAGCTGCTCTATGTCCTCTATCAGAACATAGTTCCTGGCGTTGTGGTGGTCGATGTCAGCGTAGAAGGATTCAGTAGATATATTAGACATGGGGCTGGAGGCCATTCTCCTCTCCTCCAGGCCCATCCTCAGTTCCAGGCTGCCGTACTTCCCCACCCCATACCCCGCCTCGCTGGAGGAGGGTACGATGATGATGGGCTGGTTCCGGATCACCTCGTAGTTGGTGGTGTTCTTGGACTGGTAGCCTGAGGACTGGGCCTGCTGGTGGGAGTGGGAGGCCTGGGGGTAGGACAGGCTGGGTACAGAGGAGTAAACTGACTGACTTTGGTAGGGGTGCTGCTGGTAGAGGGCCTGTTGCTGGTACAGGGTCTGCTGGGGGTAGTGGCTGGTGGCATTGGTCTGGGGGACATACTGGGCATAGTGGGAGTAGGGACTGGTTAGAGTGGAGTACTGAGAGTCAGCCTCAGTCTGAGGGGGGATGAACTGGTCAAACTCTGACTGGGGAGCTGTCCTGGGTCTCTCCAGGCCGTGATTGCTACCTCTGGTCTCCCTGATGTTGCTGACCTCACTGTCTGACATGTAGTCTCTCTCCTCAGCCACACCCTGCAGGTAGGCCCTCTCTCTTTTCTCCCTCTCCTGCAGCAGGGCATCCTTACGACGGTTGATTCCCATCTCAAGGTACCTGTAAAAAGGAGAAGATGGGATAGGATTTACAGTGTCTTGCGAAAGTATTCAACCCCCTTCGCATTTTTCCTATTTTGTTGCCTTACAACCTGGAATTAAGATTTATTTTGGGGGGGTTTATATCGTTTGATTTACACAACCAGCCAACTACTATGAAGGTGCAATTTTTTTTTATTGTGAACAAACAAGAAATAAGACAAAAAAACTGAACTTGAGCGGCAATACTTTGTAGAGCCACCTGTTGCAGCAATTACAGCTGCAGGTTTCTTGGGGTATGTCTCTATAAGCTTGGCACATCAAGCCACTGGGATTTTTGCCCATTCTTCAAGGTAAAACTGCTCCTGCTCCTTCAAGTTGGATGGGTTCCACTGGTGTACAGCAATCTTTAAGTCATACCACAGATTCTCAATAGGATTGAGGTCTGAGCTTTGACTAGGCCATTCCAAGACATTTAAATGTTTCCCCTTAAACCACTCGAGTGTTGCTTTAGCAGCATACTTAGGGTCATTGTCCTGCTGGAAGGTGAACCTCCGTCCAGTCTCAAATCTCTGGAAGACAAACAGGTTTCCATCAAGAATTTCCCAGTATTTAGCGCCATCCATCATTACTTCAGTTCTAACCAGTTTCCCAGTCCTTGCCGATTAAAAACATCCCCACAGCATGATGCTGTGATTGTGTTCTCGGGGTGATGAAAGGTGTTTGATTTGCGTTTTCCTTGATGGTCAGAAATCTCAATTTTTGTCTCATCTGACCAGAGTACCTTCTTCCATATGTTTGGGGAGTCTCCAACATGCCTTTTGGCAAACACCAAACGTGTATGCTAATTATTTTCTTTAAGCAATGGCTTTTTTTCTGGCCACTCCGTAAAGCCCAGCTCTGTGGAGTGTACGGCTTAAAGTGGTCCTATGGACAGATACTCCAATCTCCGCTGTGGAGCTTAGCAGCTCCTTCAGGGTTATTTTTGGTCTCTTTGCTGCCGCTCTGATTAATGCCCTCCTAGCCTGGTCGGTGAGTTTTGGTGGGCGGCCCTCTCTTGGCAGGTTTGTTGTGTTGCCATATTCTTTCCATTTTTTAATAATGGATTTAATGGTGCTCCGTGGGATGTTAAAAGTTTGTGATATTTTTTTATAACCCAACCCCGATCTCTACTTCTCCACAGCGTCGTCCCTGACCTGTTTGGAGAGCTCCTTGGTCTTCATGGTGCCGCTTGCTTGGTGGTGCCCCTTGCTTAGTGGTGTTGCAGACTCTGGGGCCTTTCAGAAGAGGTGTATATATACTGTGATCATGTGACAGATCATGTGACACTTAAGTCCACCTGTGTGCAATCTATTTAACTAACGATGTGACTTCTGAAGGTAATTGGTTGCACCAGGTCTTATTTAGGGGTTTCATAACAAAGGGGATGAATACAAATGCACCACCTTTCCTTTTTTTTTTTTTTTACAAATATATTTTTTTCACTTCACCAATTTGGACTATTTTGTGTATGTCCATTACATGAAATCCAAATACAAATAAATTTAAATTACAGGTTGTAGTGCAACAAAATAGGAAAAATACCAAGGGGGGATGAATTATTTTGCAAGGCACTGTACATGGCTGTGAAAAGATATTTGCCCCCTTTCAGATTCTCAATTTTTTCTATTTTCAACCAAAAGCTGATATTAGATAAAGAGAACCTAAATTTACAAATAACAAAAAAAGTATACTTGTTTTATTTATTTAATTAACAAAGTTATGCGACACCCAATTCCCCTGTGTGAAAAAGTAATTGTACCCTTTCACTCAATTTGTATTTGTATTTATTATGGATCCCCATTAGCTGCTACTCTTCCTGGGTTAAGGCAGAATTAAGGCAGTTACACAATTTAAAAAACATTACAATACATTAATTACAGAATTCACAACACACTAAGTGTGTGCCCTCAGGCCCATACTCCACTACCACATATCCACTACCATATATCAAAAAAATCCAGGTGTACGTGTGTTCATAGTGCGTATGCATGTGTCTGTGTCTATGTTTGTGTTACTTCACAGTACCAGCGGTTCCATAAGATGTATTTTTACATGCTTTTAAATCTGATTCTACTGCTTGCATCAGTTACCTGATGTGGAATAGAGCTCCATGTTGTCATGGCTCTATGTAGTACTGTGTGCTTCCCATAGTCTGTTCTGGACTTAGGGATTGTGAAGAGACCTCTGGTGGCATGTCTTGTGGGGTATGCATGGGTGTCCGCGCTGTGTGCTAGTATTTAAAACAGCTCGGTACCTTAAACTTGTCAACACCTCTTACGAAAACAATTAATGATGATGTCAATCTCTCTTCCATTTTGAGCCATGAGATTGACATACATGTCATTAATGTTAGCTCTCCGTGCTGCCTTGTTCTGAACCAACTGCAATTTTCCCAAGTTCCTCTTTGTGGCACCTGACCACACTACTGAACAATAGTCCAGGTGTGATGAAACCAGGGCCTGTAGGACCTGCCTTGTTGATAGTGTTGTTAAGAAGGCAGAGCAGCACTTTATTGGGGACAGACTTCTCCCCATGTTAGCTACTGTTCTATCAATATGTTTTGACCATGACAGTTTACAATCCAGGGTTACTCCAAGCAGTTTAGTCACCTCAACTTGCTAAATTTCCCATTATTCATTATGAGATGTAGTTGAGATTTAGGGTTTAGTGAATGATTTGTCCCAAATTCAATGCTTTTAGTTTTGGAAATATTTAGGACTAACTTATTCCTTGCTACCCATTCCGAAACGAACTGCAGCTCTTTGTTAAATGTTGCAGTCATTGCAGTCGCAGAAGTATTTGACGTGAATAGTATTGAGTCATCCGCATACATAGACACACTGCCCTTACTCAAGCCAGTGAGTGGCATGTCATTAGTAAAGATTGAAAAAAGCAAGGGGCCTAAACAGCTATTCTGGGGAATTCCTGATTCTATCTGGATTATAATTGATAGCCTCCCATTAAAGAATACCCTCTGTGGTATGTTAGACAAGTAACTCTTTTTCCACATTATAGCAGGGGGTGTAAAGCCATAACACATCAGTTTTTCCAGCAGCAGACTATGATCAATAATGTCAAAATGCACTGAAGTCTAACAAGACAGCCCCCACTATCATTATTTAATCAATTTATCTCAGCCAATTATCAGTAATTTGTGCTGTGCTTGTTGAGTGTCCTTCTCTATACGTGCTGAAAGTCTGTTGTCAATTTGTTTACTGTAAAATAGCATTGTATCTGGTCAAACACTATTTTTCCAGAAGTTTACTAAGGGTTGGTAACAGGCTGATTGGTTGGCTATTTGAGCCAGTAAAGGGGGCTTCACTATTATTGGGTCGCGGAATAACTTTAGCTTCCCTCCTGACCAGAGGGCACACACTTTCTTGTAGGCTTAAATTGAAGATGTGGCACATAGGAGTGGCAATATTGTCCAGTATTATCCTCAGTAATTTTCCATCCAGATTGTCAGACCCCGGTGGCTTGTCATTGTTGATAGACAACAATCATTTTTTCACCTCTTCCACACTGACTTTACGGAATTCAAAAGTACAATTCTTGTCTTTCATAATTTGGTCAGATATACTTGGATGTGTAGTGTCAGCGTTTGTTGCTCACATGTCATCCCTAAGTTTGTTTATCTTGCCAATGAAAAAGTAATTAAAGTAGTTAGCAATATTAGTGGGTTTTGTGATAAATGTAATTTAAGGTGCTCCAAAGCTTTTTACTATCATTCTTTAAATACTTTATCTTTGTTTCATAGTATTGTTTCTTTTTTTCTTTTTTTAGCTTAGTCATATGATTTCTTAATGTCCAGTATGCCAGTCAGTTGGGCTGTCAGACTTATTTGCCATACCTTTTGCCTCATCCCTCTCAACCATACCAGTTTTCAATCCACGGGGATTTAACAGTTTTTACAGTCATTTTCTTCATGGGTGTGAGCTTATTAATAACTGGAATCAGCAATTTTATAAATGTGTCAAGTGCAGCGTCTGGTTGGTCCTCATTACACACCACAGAGCAGCAAATATTCTTTAAAGCATCAACATATAAATCACTACAAAACTTATTATATGACCTCTTATACACTATATTAGGCCCAGCCTTTGGAAGTTTGGTTTTCCTAGATAGGGCTATTATGTTGTGATCACTACATCCTATGGATTTGGATACTGCTTTAAAGCAAATATCTGCAGCGTTAGTAAAGATGTGATCAATACATGTTGATGATTTAATTCCTGTGCTGTTTGTAGCTACCCTGGTAGGTTGACTGACAACCTGATCCAGGTTGCAGGCACTGGTTACAGTTAGTGCCACCTTCAGCTGCAATGACTCCAACCAAATTCTTCCTGTAGTTGTTGATCAGTCTCTCATATCGCTGTGGATAAATTTTGTCCCACTCTTCCATGCAGTACTGTCTTAACTCAGCGACACTTGTGGGTTTTCAAGCATGAAGTGCTCGTTTCAAGTACTGCCATCACAACTGCTCAATTGGGACTTTGACTTCAAATGAGTTGCTTTTTAACCATTTTCATGTAGACTTGAATGTATGTTTTGGATCATTGTCTTGCTGCATGACCCAGCTGTGCTTCAGCTTCAGCTTACAGACAGATGGCCTGACATTCTCAGGTAGAATTCTCTGATACAAAGCAGAATTCATGGTTCCTTCTATTAAGGCAAGTCATCCAGGTCCTGATGCAGCAAAGCATCTCCAAACCATCACACTACCACCACCTTGCTTGACCGTTGGTATGAATTGGTATGAGGTTCTTATAGTGGAATGCAGTGTGTGGTTTTCGCCAGACATAATGGGATCCATCTAGTCCAAAAAGCACCTTGAAGCACCTTCAGTCATCAAGACTCTTGAAAGAATGTTCAGATCAGTCAAAAGTATACATTTTTGGATGACAAGGGTCCCATTATGCCTGGGGGGATTGATCACTTCATACGCACCAATATGTTCTACTCATCTAAAGTATGCTATTGTATTGTATATCAAAACTGGTTCATACATGACTTGCCTCTTTCCCAAATGGTAAAATAAATAAATAACCTCAGCTTGGCATCAATCTCTTTCTCCTCCTCATCTAGCTCGGCCTGTTTCCTGCGGAGCTTGGATGACTCTCTCTCCACTAGATCCAGCTCCTTGTCAATGTCCTGCAGAATCTTGGCCCGGGCCATGGTGGTGTGACGGCCAAGCCGGCGGCGGGCTGAGCTGGTGCTGTAACCTGACGGGCCGGTCAGAGGGTCATCTTCAGGGGGTGGGTTGGGAAGGGTTCTCTTCACCTTCTTTCCAGTGCCTGACGAAGAGCCATGGCCCTAGGACAGACAGAGGAAACGTCAATAACACAATAGATAAGATAAGAGTACTTTAAGATGCAGTTCGAAATCTTAAGCAAAAAAATTTGTAACATATTAAAAAAAAAAACGTTTTTATATAATAATCATGTTAATTGCAGGACGTACTAAATCATACGAAATGGATGACATAGAACACATTTGTATGACGTAGTACAGAAAAATCGAGGACCCGTTTTGGCTTGTGAGCAAAACTACTGGTTGAAATTATACAAAAGTTCTGGAGCAACACTTTAACACTATTGCAAGGTTTTTACTTTCAACAAACATTTCAACAGCATGCAATCAATGTGTTTTACTATGCCTTTAGCATGGTCATATTTAACACTATTTTATATTCCCAGTATTCTTACTGCAATGACTTACAGAGCAGCTGTCTGAGTAGTGGTAGCCTATCCTGTCCTCGGTGGTATGGCTGAGAGATTTTGGGTCAGACATAGACTTCTGCCCAGGCTTCAGTATCATAGGGCTGGAGGAAAACCTGGTCGGGTCAGTGGTCAGCATCTTTTGCCCTCCCTCCATGGCCTTACTGGAGGAGAGGGTGGACACAGTGGAGTAGAGCACCTTGGGGGTGATGTCTGCCGGTGAGTGGTGCCTCCGGTCTGCGTCTGTCTGGCAGCTGAGACTGCCACCTCTCTGAGAGTTCTCTGGGGCTGAGATGTGTTTGATGATCTCCACCTTAGTGTCCATCTGGATGCTGGGGCGTTTGATGCTCCCGGAGTGGTCGGTCTGGACAGAGATCTCTGCAATAGTCTGAATGGCAATGCTGGAGACCTTAGAGCCACCGTGTTTCCCCTCACCACTGTGCTTACTGGAGCGGGAGCGCCGCCGCGACCTGGCTGGCATGTCCCACTCAACCTCCTGGTCCTCCTCATCATCAGTCTGAACACTGCTGTCTACACCCTTCCTGTAGTTCCTCTTCCTCCTCCCTACATACATCCTGTCTACTGAGTCCTCATCGTCTGTCTGGACCCCACTGTCCACTATCCTCTTCCCTACCACTCCTGTACCATACCCCTGGTCACCAGGCTGGTTAGACCCTGCCGGTTGTTTCCTACTGAGCTGCAGCTGGTCCTGACCTCCACCCTCTCTCTGACCCTCACTGGTTACATACTGCCCACCCTCTAGCTGGGTGACAGTGGATGAGGTGTTGGAGTCATCCCTAACAGGCCAGTATTGGCCGTTATCCCCAACCCCTGTATACTGCTTCTCTAGCAGGTTGTCTGACCCTGTAGTACTGTACTGCTCATCTAGCTGGTGCTGTAGCTGCACCTGGAGTTGTTGGATCTGCTCTAACTGTTGCCTCTGCTGGTTGTAGGTTTCTTGTTGGGCTACAAGTTGCGCCTGGTGCTCCTCTTCCTGTTGCATTAACAGCTGCTGTTTCAGAGCCTGTAGAATATAATAGATTAGATTAACATTATTGTCGATCACCTAACAGTAACTGATTACAAACATATTAAAAACAGTGAGCATGAACAGTGACCATGACACCCCGCACCATACATTAACACAGGAGACATATACCGTACACACACATTCATACCTGCAGCTCCTCCAGCTCCCTCTGCACCATGATCTGCTCCTGTTCACGGTAGCGCTGGATCTCCTGCCTCTCCCACTCCAGCTCCTCAGCCAGACACAGCTGCTTCAGCTTCTCCAGCTGCAGGAACTCCCTCTCCATCTGGTACTGGGTGATCTTGCTGTCATCCAGACCGGGGAACATGGGCGATGAAGCCAGGGCGTCCAGAGAGGCTGCGATGGCTTCCAGTGTCTGGTCAGAGTACAGGTCAGGGAAGCCAGTCATGATGTCAGCCAGAGCACTGGGCAGCAGGTCCTTGGGCAGGCTAGTGTCCAGGCTGATGATCTGTTGGCCAGGGTCGCTGGTGGGAATAAAGCCATAGGGGTGTGGAGCTGGTGCTGGCTGCTCCTGGAGGGTTGTGGTAGGAGGTAGGGTGGTGCTGAAGATGGAACCTGGCTGAGTGGTGATGGGGTATGTAGAAGGAACAGGGGCTGCTATGGAGGAGTATACCATTCCGTCTGAGGATCTAAAGACACTATAAGCAGGGACCTGGGAATATGGAGCAGTGGATATCCCCGTATACGCCCCAGCAGCTTTACTGGTGTAGTCTAGAGCTTCACCTGATGATGGGTCCAGAAATGTAGGTTTAAGTCAATGATTATAGCATCATAACTTTCTGTACAAAAAGAGGCCATGCAGATTCGATTTGGGGAGATCATAACACTAAGCATGCAAGTATATTCAGTCTGTCCAGCTAGCATGATGCAAAGCCAAAATATTGTGGGAGAACACGCAGGCATACGCATGCACCTGTGTAAAAGAAAGAAAAGACAAAAGAAACAGGACATTTATTAAAATCAAGATCGTTTCACAAATCATGCAAAAAAAATGCACATTTTTAATCACACTAGAAATGAACATAATGATAATTGATGTAAAACAATGCCCAGAGAAATAGGTTACCATTCAGAAATTAAATTCAAGCAGGTAAAAAGTTGAAAAGAACCCAAAACCTAGCAAACATGCTATATTTCTACCATACCAACCTGCGGACATATTAGCAGCAGTCAGGTCTATTGCACTGTCCGAGGCTCCGTTATAGTTATATCTGGTCTTTCCATCATAGAGGAACAGTCCTGCATCAGCCAGGTTGGTCTCAGACATGGCCTTGCCGCTCAGGCCCTTGATGCCATAAACCCCAGCATGATCATACTGGTAGTGGTCATCTCTGTAGCCGAAGCGGTTGTCAGGTTGGGTAATAACCGGCGGCTGGGTCCTACAGCTCCCTGTGAAGGGTAGCTTGTAGATGACATCACAGCACACATTCCTCCCAGCTGTCAGATCTATGGGTGTCCCATCATCCTCTATGACTGTGGTCACCACACCAGGGCTCTTGTCAGACAGAGCCGCCATGGCCCTGAGGGGTCTAGAGGTGGACAGATCCACAGCCCCTGCTGGCTCTGAGAGCATGTCCCCCACGTTGGTGATAGCGGGGGCCATGGTCACTGGAAGTCTGCTATTTACCATGGAGGCTCCATAAGACAGGTTGATTGGTGTCTCTGTGTCTGTGGCTAACACTGTGTTGATGATAGGCGGAGAGTCCACCCGCCTGAACACTATCTGTGCCAGAGGCTGGAATGGTTTGTATGTGGTGAGAGGGAGAGGCATGGAGGCAACATAACCCTGCAGATCTAAAGGTATTTCTGCTGGCTCGCTGGTGTAGGACTCAATGGTGTCTGAACAGGTGACGATAGTGATGCTATCAGTGACAACCGACAGTGTGGTGGAAGGGGTGATCTCAGCACTCAAGTTCACTATCTCTGGCTGCACTGCTGTATGTCGGCCACTAGAGTCGCTACAGGTGGACTGGCGACTTGATTCCTGTGGGGTCAAGTCCATCCCTGAATCGGTCATCTTCACGCCAACCTTAATGGTGCGGAGGTCAATGGCATCACCGGAGTAGATCTTCCCGTTCTGTTTGGGAGACGGCTGGACTTTAACCAAGTCTGGCTGGATGGTGATGGCCACTCCATTGGATGCAGGAACCTGGGGCAGCCTCTCATGGACCAAAGACACCGTGGTTCTCTGAACCTCGGTGGTGACCACCTGAGTGACCAGGCTGGGCAGGCTCTCCGGGTGCTGGGCTGAGGTGGAGATAGATGAGGAGTACATGTGGCTCAGGCTGTTCACCACCTTCTCAGGCCCATGGATCTCCTGGCTCTCGATTGACTCATGGTGGAATTTCCTGGTGATGGTGACTGGAGCCACGGGGACGGTCTCGGGAATCTCCTGGATAGATGGAACTGACATTCTCCTGGTGTAGGCTTCAGTTGTAATGAATTCCAGGGGGGTCTCATGGGCTGATGAATAAATCAGCACTTCTGGTACTGCCTGTGGTGGTTGCACTGCTGAGGGGATGGATCCGCTCCTGTATGGGACTTGGGCAGCATATGCCTCTATGTCTGGCTCTGCAGGCATCGTGATAACCTGGGCCATACTAAGGGGTTTCTGCATGGTTATAGACGCTCTTCTTGTAGTGGAAATAGCCTCAGTTGTAACCACCTGGATGGGTGTTTCATATTCTGATGGGAAAGCCGTTACTTCAGCAACTGTGTATGGTTGTTGTGCTACAGAGTATATGGATGTCCTTCTAGTGGTAGTGTCCTCAGTTGTTCTAACTTCCGTAGGCATTTCATACTCTGAAGGCAACGTCATCACTTCGGCCACTGCTTGTGGTTGCGGTGCAGCTGATGGTATCTCCTGCTGTAAGGGCATTGCTACCTCTGCCATGGTTTGTGGCTGCTGCATTGGTGATGGTATTGATGCGAGGTTATAGATGGCTTTAGTTGAAACCACTTCTATCAGTGATGGTGACTGATGCATAGTTGAGGGTGTAGCTTCTACATGGACTTGGCTGGCAATAGCTTCAGTAGGTATCTCCTGCTGTAAGGGCATTGCTGCTACCTCTGCCATGGTTTGTGGTTGCTCCATTGTTGATGGTATTGTCACTCTTCTAGAGATGGCCTCAGTTGAAACCACTTTTATCAGTGATGGGGACTGATGCATGGTTGAGGGTGAAGCTTCTATATGGACTTGGCTGGTGATAGCTTCGATATGTATCTCCTGCTGTAAGGGCATTGTTGCTACCTCTGCCATGGATTTTGGCTGCTGCATTGGTGATGGTGTTGATGCGAGGCTATAGATGGCCTCAGTTGAAACCACTTCTATCAGTGATGATGACTGATGCATGGTTGAGGGTGTAGCTTCTACATGGACTTGGCTGGCAATAGCTTCAGTAGGTATCTCCTGCTGTAAGGGCATTGCTGCCACCTCTGCCATGGTTTGTGGTTGCTCCATTGTTGATGGTATTGTCACTCTTCTAGAGATGGCCTCAGTTGAAACCACTTCAATCAGTGATGGTGATTGATGCATGGTTGAGGGTGTAGCTTCTACATGGACTTGGCTGGCAATTGCTTCGGTAGGTATCTCCTGCTGTAAGGGCATTACCTCAGCCATGGTTTGTGGTTGCCACATTTCTGATGGTATTGATGCTCTTCTAGAGATAGCCTCAGTTGAAACCACCTCTGTCAGTGATGCTGACTGATGGATGGTTGGGGGCATAGCTTCTAAGGGCATTGCTAATAACTCTCCCATGGTTTGTGGTTGTTGCGTTTCTGATGGTATTGATGCACTTCCAGGCATGGCCTCAGTTGAAACTACATCTGCAGGTATGACCTGCTCTGCTGGTAAAGCCATTACTTCAGCCACATATTGCGGCTGCTGAGGTACATCAGGTATTGATGCCCTTCTACCAGAAGCTTGAGCTGCAGACACTTCTACAGGAACCTGTGGCTCTGATGGCATTGTCCTAACTTCAGACACTTTCTGTTGTGGCTGGGCTGTTGGAGGTATATACGGTTTCTTTATTGGAGCTCTGACACTGTATACCTGAATAGGCATCTCCGACCCTGCTGAAATGGTCACCACCTCAGCCACACCGTGTGCAGGCTGCATAGCTGATGGCATGGAAGGCTGCCTTGCTGTTGCAGTGACTCCCTCTAGGGGTGCTGCTACTTCGACTGGTACTATTGCTGCTGTTGGTGGTGGCAGCTGCCTCAATGAGGGAACTGACGCTCTCCTGACAGTGGCCTGGGCTGAGAAGGCCGTAATGGGTGACTGTTGTTCTGAAGGTGTAGTCCTATCCCTTGGGCATGTCTGCATAGTGAAGGGGATGGATCCTCTCCTGATGGGGGCTTGGACAGTGATGCCCTCTGTGGGTGTGCCAGGCTCTGAGGGAAGCGTTATCACCACATACGTTTCCAGACAATTGGCATACCTCGGAGACAGAGGGGACCTGGGCGAGGCAGCACTCATCTTGGGCTCCACTGGGGTGGTTAGACTCAGATACAGGGCATTGGGAGGTTCCCTGGTCCTGGGCAGTGTTGTGGCTGTGAATGGCTGTGCTATGCTGGCATTTGGTACCACGTCTCTGGTCCTGGGAAGAGTGTGGCTAGCGGTGGGAACCACTGGTGGTTTGATGCTTTCCCCTGGACGGTGGCTGAACACCAGCCCTGCAGGGATGGACACAGGCTTGGGAGGGACTGGAGGGGGTGCAGATGCCTTGTGTACTGTACTGGGGCCTGTGGTTGTTACAGTTCCCTGTGCCATTGTCACAGCAGTTGAGACTGGTACTGTGGTTGGGATTGAAGGTGGGGTGGAAACAGAAGGCTTTTTGGGATAAACCGCTGGCTTGGGTAAGGTGGCAGGAGGTGGTGGAGGAGTGGGAGGTGGTGGTGTATCTGCCACAGGTATACATGTGTCTGAGCTGGGTACAGCAGGAACAGAGGGAGCAGTAGGGAAAGGAGCAACACTCACAACCACAGGCCCTGCTGCCATCAGACTACTGCCTTTATCAACAGTAGAAGTGGTAGTTATTGCCACTGAGTATGCCACAAGGTCTTGGGTCGACTGGCTGAGCACCGACATGTTCTCCACATTAGGAACTATGATGACCACATGCCCCTGTCTGGTTGGGGTCATCATGACCTGAGGGCCAGCATCACCATTTGGCCAGACCTGCTCCACCTGCGGCTGTATATCCACCACCACAGACTGTATGGGCTGGCTAGGCAGACCTGCTCCAATGGCTATAGTGGTGGTCATGGTCGGGGAGACATGTTGGACAGCCCTGATTGAGGTAGGCTCTGCTGAGGTCTGGGGCAGGGAGACTGACATAGAGCGAGGTGGAGGAGGAGGTGGGGCTTTTTTGGTGGAGGCTTGTCTCTGGATTCGGGGTGTCCCTGCAGCTGGGACTACTACTGGGGCTGGAGCAGCAGCCTGGACAGGGACTGACTGCACCACTGTAGCCTGGGCAGGAGCTGGGGCTGAAGCAGGTAGTGGGGCTTGGGGTGAAACTGGAGAGGTGATGGTAACCATGTCTGGCATTTGGACTACAACTGGAGCTGGGGCAGGAGTTGGAGCAGAGACTGGAGTTGGCACAGCACTGGGAGCAGCTGGGACTGGAGATTGTGATTGAGAATGTACTGGGCTTGGTATTGGAGTTTGTGCTCTGACCTGCACAGAAGGTAGAACCTGAGCAGCCATCTGGGATGGAGATCTAACCAGGTCTGGCATTTGGACTGCATATGGATCAGGTATCTGTACCACCACTGAAGCAGGTGCTGAGACAGGGGTTGAGGCAGGGGCTGGGGCTGGGGCTTGGGCTGGAGAAGCTGCAGCATTGGCTGTAGTTGTAGCTGGTGCTGGTGCTTGGGTTAGATCTGTAACCAGATCTTGTATTGTGACCAAAACTGTGGTTGGAGAAACAGCCATAATGGGAGCGATAGAAGGAGGGGAGATATCAATAGGCGGCTGAGCAGCAAAGGGACCTGCTGCTTTGGCCAAGTCTGGTGTCGGAGTAGACACTGCAGTAGAGTCGGAAGAGAGAGGACTTCGAGCTTGGAAAGAGGAGGAGGACGTAGCATTGGAGGCTAGACTTGAGTCTGGAGTCGATGGTGAGGTGGGAGGTGATACTGGAGAGACCTGTGAAGGTGTGGTGGTCGTACTGGGGGCTAGAACTGTCTCAGGGGCAAAGACAGGAGCGGGAGTAGCTTTAGCTGGGGAAACCTCACACACCACAGTGATGGGTTCAATGTCAGCTACCTCTGTTGTTGGTGCATGCTCTGAAGCTGAAGTGGACTCTAGCTCTTTTTTAGTCTCAGACTCATAACTAGGGGTAATATCATAGGACACTCCCACTCCATACTCCTCTATTATACTATCATCCGTCTCATCCTCTCCAGAGGAACACTGGGTGATCTTCAAGTCCGGTATGGGGAAAAGAGCCCTCCTCATAGTCATATCCTGAGGAACTGTTGGCTTGGCAACGTAGACCTCAGGCCGTTTAGGAGGTTCAGAGGGTCGTGGTGGAGCAGGACGTTTCTTCCTCTTAACGTAGGTAGAACCAGCATCTAACATAGGCTTCTCTCCCTCGGCCTCACCAACTCTGCAGCTCTCAGCTGCAGCAGAGGATGGTGCAGTAACATGTATCTCAGGATTAGGAGTGTTGATAGCTGACTGAACCTTCTGAAACTCCTGCTCTATCAACATCAGTTCCTTCTTCTTCAGCATCATCTCCTCATACACCTCTTCAGGAGACCTCAAACCTTTCTTCCCTGGCTCTTTAGCGGGGTCTTTACTGGGCTGCTCCGGTGGGGCTGAAGTACGTTTAGCTTCAGGCTCCTCCACTAGGGATTCGTAGAGGTAGTCCTCTATGGCCATGCCTTCGTAAAGTAGCTCTATCTCAGGGAATGGCTCTGTCTCTCCTTTAAGAGATCTAGCTATCTGAAGCATCTCCTCATATTCATCCTCTGCACTCTTTAGTGGCTTTGCAGTACTGAACTTCTGTCCTTCAGAGACAACTATCCTGGTCTCTGTGTGAAAGGCATCTGAATCAGACTCCATGCTAGGAAAATAGTCAGAGACTGATGTCCTGTGAAGCGCTTCCATCTCCCTAGCCTGCCTTGCCTCCTCAGTGGGAGAGGCGTCTTCAATGGAAGACAGGTTACAGGGTGAGGTTAGAGGGAGATTCCTTCTCCTCTGAGCTCGAAGATCATCTTTATCCCTTTTGGACTTCTTGGAGATCCTCTTCCCCTGCTGCTGGTCAGAATCCTTCGGTTTCTCCTGCTCCCTGAGGTGATCCTCCTCCTCCCTGAGCTCCTCCTCCTCTGACGAGTCCTCGGTGGTGGGGAATGGCTGGCCGGTATGCCTGTGCTTGGCCTTGCGGGGCTGTTTCCCCTCCCCACTCCTCTTGTGGCTGGGGCTGCTGTCGCTGTCCTCCTCCAGAGAAGAGGCTGAGGTGGGGGAGGTTCCAGGGGTGAAGCTGGACACTTGGACACTGGATGACCCCTCACCTTTGGACCTGTCCTCTAGAGAATCTGTGATGTTCTCCACCTCTGAATCCCCATCGTCCATGCTCTTTGTTCTCTGCGGCGTCATGGGCATGGCTTTCTTATACACGGTGATTTTCTCATGGAGTTCAGCACTCTCTACAATAGATTTAGGCTCAGACCCTGGGAGAGAAGGTATCCTGGCTGGGCTGTCTTCATCATCTATACTGCCTTTTTTTAACAGAGGCTTTGATTTACATGATGTGTTATCCCCCACAGCATCCATGGTCTCCTCCACTCTGCCCTCTTTCTCTTCATTTTCCTCCTCCTCTGAGAGAGACATCTCCTCTCTCATCATCCCCATGATCTGCCTGCGTATTAACTCCTCCTCATTCACAAATGAGTCTGGGCTGTCTGGAGGGCTGTCTGTAGGGCTGTCATCTTTGTAGTCCTCGCTGCTGGATGAGGCTGCCGTGCTGACTGCTATCGCACTTAACCTCCGTCTCTGGAGCTTGGGCGAGGGAGAGGGTTCGCTCCCGCTGCTCTCCTCCATCGGCACATAACTCAGAAGCCTCTTTGCCCCGTTCCCCTCCTCCTTGGCAGGCATGGCTGTGTCAGGGGTTGTGTCCATGATAGGGACATCGCTGACTGTCTGCAACTCACTCAGCTCCCCCTCGGAGGTGTAGGAGCCCTGTGAGATGGGAAATATGTCTGGTCCATCCTGGGACTTGTCACTATAGTCCTCAGGCTTGATGTCAGCCTCAAATGAACTAGCTTGGCTGGATGGTACCTCAGCTACTACCTGGTCTGCTAGGAGGGAGGCTGCAGTTGGCTCTTTCTCCTTCTCCTGCAAATAAAAAAGCATCAGATGAAAATGTTCTTGTCCTATGCATTGATAAATCAAAACATACACTACCGGTCAAAAGCTTTAGAACACCTACTAATTCAAGGGTTTTTCTTGATTTGGACTATTTTTTACATTGTAGAATAATAGTGAAGATATAAAAACTATGAAATAACACATATGGAATCATGTAGTAACCAAATAAGTGTTAAACCAATCTAAATATATTTTACATTTGAGATTCTTCAAATAGCCACTCTTTGCCTTGATGACAGCTTGCAGTCTTGAAGGAGTTCCCACATATGCTGAGCACTTGTTGGCTGCTTTTCCTTCACTCTGTGGTCCAACTCATCCCAAAACATCTCAATTTGGAAAAGGTTGACACTGTGGAGGCCAGGTTATATGATGCAGCACTCCATAACTCTCCTTCTTGGTAAAATAGCTCTTACACAGCCTGGAGGTATGTTGGGTCATTTTCCTGTTGAAAAACAAATGATAGTCCCACTAGGCCCAAACCAGTTGGGATGGCGTATCGCTGCAGAATGCTGCTGGTTAGGCGTGCCTTGAATTCTAAATAAATCACAGACACTTCACCAGCAAAGCACCCAACATCATAACCTCTCCTCCTCCATACTTTACAGTGGGAAATCACATGCGGAGATCATCTGTTCACCCTCACCATGTTTCGCAAAGACACGCCAGTTGGAACCAAAAATCTCCAATTTGGACTCATCAGACCAAAGGACAAATGTCCACTGGTCTAATGTCCACTGCCCATGTTCCTTGGACCAAGCAAGTCTCTTCTTCTTATTGGAGTCCGTTAGTAGTGTTTTATTTGCAGCAATTCGAACACGAAAGCCTGATTCACACAGTCTCCTCTGAACTGTTTATGTTGAGATGTGTCTGTTACCTGAACTTTGTGAAGCATTTATTTGGGCTTCAAATTCTGAGGCTAGTAACTCTAATGAACTTATCCTCTGCAGACCCTCTGGGTCTTCCATTCCTGTGGCGGTCATCATGAGAGCCAGTTTCATCATAGCGCGTAATGGTTTTTGCAACTGCACTTGAAGAAACGTTCAAAGTTCTTGAAATGTTTCCACATCGACTGACCTTCATGTCTTAAAGTAATGATGGACTATTGTTTCTCTTTGCTTACTTGAGCTGTTCTTGCCATATGGACTTGGTCTTTTACCAAATAGGGATATATTCTGTATACACCCCCCCCCCCCACCTTGTCACAACACAACTGATTGGCTCAACAAGAAGGAAATAAATTCCACAAATAACTTTTAACAAGGCACACCTGTTAATTGAAATGTATTCCAGGTGACAACCTCATGAAGCTGGATGAGAGAATGCCAAGTATGCAAAGCTGACATCAAGGCAAAGGGTGGCTATTTGAAGAATCTCAAATATAAAGTATATTTGTTTACCACTTTTTGGGTTATTACATGATTCCATATGTGTTATTTCATAGTTTTGATGTCTTCACTAATATTCTACAATAGAGAAAATAGTAAAAATAAAGAAAAACCCCTGAATGAGTAGGTGTTCTAAAACTTTTGACCGGTAGTGTATGTCTTATACGGTGCTTTCGGAAAGTATTCACACCCTTGACCTTTTCCACATGTTGTTACGTTACAGCCTTATTCTAAACCTGATTAAATAGTTGTTTTCCCTCATCAATCTACACACAATACCCCATAATTTCAAAGCAAAAAAAAAACATTTTATAAACCGAAAAATTACATTTACATAAGTATTCAGACGCTTTACTCAGTACTTTGTTGAAGCACCTTTGGCAGTGATTACAACCAAGTATTTTTTGATATGACCATACAACCTTGGCACTCCTGTATTTGGGGAGTTTAACCCATTCTTCTCTGCAGATCATCTCAAGATCTGCCAGGTTGGATGAGGGGCGCCGCTGCACAGTTATTTTCAGGTCTCTCCAGAGATGTTTGATCAGGTTCAAGTCCGGGCTCTGACTGGGCTACGCAAGGACATTCAGAGACTTGTCCCGAACCCATTACTGCGTAGTCTTGGCTGTGTACTAGGGTTGTTGTCCTGTTGAAAATGTGAACCTTTGCTCCAGTCTGAGGTCCTGAGCGCTCTGGTGCAGGTTTTTATCAAGGAACTCTCTGTACTTTGCGCCGTTCATCTTTCCATCAATCCTGACTAGTCTCCCAGTCCCTGCCGCTGAAAAACCTCCCCGCAGCATGATGCTGCTACTGCCATCCTTCACCGTAGGGATGGTGCCAGGTTTCCTCCAGACGTTACATTTGACATTCAGGCTAAAGAGTTCAATCTTGCCATTTGGCAAACTCCAAGCATGCTGTCATGTGCTTTTAACTGAGGAGTGGCTTCCGTCTGGCCTCTCTACCATAAAGGCCTGATTGGAGGAGTGCTGCAGAGATAGTTGTCCCACAGAGGAACTCTGGTGCTCTGTCAGAGTGACCATCGGGTTCTTGGTCACCTCCCTGACAAAGGCTCTTCTCCCCCGATTGCTCAGTTTTTCTGGGCGGCCAGCCGAAGGAAGAGTCTTGGTGGTTCCAAACTTCTTCCATTTAAGAATGATGGAGGCCACTGTGTTCTTCGGAACCATCAATGCTGCAGAACTTTTGGTACCCTTCCACAGATCTGTGCCTCGACATACGGACAAATCCTTCAACCTCGTGACTTAGTTTTTGCTCTGACATGCACTGTCAACTGTGGGAACATATTTTGACAGGTGTGTGCCTTTCCAAATCATGTCCAATCAAATGAATTTACCACAGGTGGACTCCAATCAAGTTGTAGTAACACCTCAAGGATGATCAATGGAAACAGGATGCACCTGAGCTCAATTTCGAGTCTCACAGCAAAGGGTATTGCGTTTTTTTTATTTTAATACATTTCTAAACATTTCTAAAAACCTATTTTTGGCTTTGTCATTATGGGGTATTGTGTGTAGATTGATGAGGAAAATATTGCAATTAATCAATTTTTAGAAAAGGCTGTAACGTAACGAAATGTGGAAAAGGGGAGGTCTGAAACTTTCCGAATGCACTGTTTATGGCTGGAGCAAATGATATGTGTGTGAACAGTTAACAACTATGGCAGAGATCTATAGTTGTATGGGATCACAATCTTGAATAGGAATTATGATAACAACAATAAATTGATTCACATGTTAAACAAAAACTTACCTTCACTGTCTCCTTCTCAGTGAGTATCTGCTGAGGTTCAGGAAGGACATCATCCACCTTTTCAACCAATGGAGTGGCCACTTCCTTGATAGTATCAGTTTGGACTGTTTGTGGAGCAACATAAAGCGGTTCCTGTTGTTTCGGTTGCTTCTCAACCTTCTCCTCTGCTAGTTTAGGTAGCTCTGTTGGTTGAGCTTCAGCCTCTGGCTTCTCCTCCACAGTGGCTGGAGTGACCGCAACAGCAGTAGCCACTGTGGTGGATAGAGGAGCAGGAGGAGTCATGGCCTCAGTCACTAGGACAGAGGCAACTGAAGCAGCTACTGCTGGAGCATCAGTTTTGGGTGGTTCAGATTTAGGTGGTACAGGTTTAGGCAGCAAAGCCTTAGGAAACTCTGCCACAGAAGGCTCCATTTTTGGTGCCTCTGTCTCCGCCTTACGGACTTCCGTCTCAGGAGCCTCAGCCTTTGCGACAGTCATGGGAGCTTCAGCCTTGGGGACTTCCATCTTTGGTTCCATTTGTGCAAGGCCAGGTATTGGTGTAGGCGGAGTGGGCACTGAGGTGAGAGGCACAGCCTGGGATGGAGGCTGTGTTTTAGAGAAAGTCTGGGCCTTGCTGCTTACTGCTGCTGGAGGCTGGGGCTCTGTCTTGGTGGTTGGAACTACAGGGAGTGGTGTGGGCTGGGCCTGGATCTTGATGGGTTGGGACTGGGCCATTTTTCCCATGTCTCCCAGTTGTCCAGAGAGAGCCCTCTGTGTCTGGCAGTTCAGACACAGCCATTCCTTCTGTCAACACAGAGAACAACACACAGTGGTTAGTGGTCAGTTCAGACACAGTTATTACTTCTGTCATGGAGGGGACAACACACAGGTGGTTAGTGCTTAGTACAGGCCATGTTAGCGTCATTCCAAGCCAACGCCTGGCTCTATTCCAATAGGGGTTCCAAATACAATGGAAGAGAAATCATTCACCCTTCATAACACAGATTTTTCAACTGCGTTCATCAGCGGTACAAAAGCAGCAACATGTGTTAATGTTACACCACAGGGGAACTGTGAAGTGTACTGTAGTGGAATGTTATCACCTATCTTAATTTAACTCCTGAAGCCATGTGTGGATAACAATGATGGACAATGTACACTGGTACAGTCAGTGCAGTGCATTACGCAGTTACAAACACTAGAAGTCATAGTGAACCCTAACACCACCCTACTGTAGTGTAATGTATTCTACCAGTGTTTAATATATTCTACATCAGTTCAAATTACACCACATAAACTAATCTGCTTTTAGAATTCCTAAGCCTCGAGCAAAGAAAACCTCCATAACACCGTTAGTCTGAAGCGTAACAAGCGCTTGTCAGGTAGCATATACAAATAGCTTACCTTTCCAGAAAACAAATCACATCTTATTGCTATTTACATTAAATGTCTCTCCACAGCAGCATGATCTTTTTGCACCATTTATTTTGGGCCGGTTGAGGAAAAAACATTTGCAGTGAACTGGTAGAGCAGACAGGAAAACAGCACTGCGACTGTACCTCTGCAGAGACGGTGTGGGGATGTGACACGGTGTGGGGATGTGACACTCGGGTAGAGCAGACAGGAGAACAGCACTGCGACTGTACCTCTGCAGAGACAGTGTGGGGATGTGACACTCGGGTAGAGCAGACAGGAGAACAGCACTGCGACTGTACCTCTGCAGAGACGGTGTGGGGATGTGACACGGTGTGGGGATGTGACACTCGGGTAGAGCAGACAGGAGAACAGCACTGCGACTGTACCTCTGCAGAGACGGTGTGGGGATGTGACACGGTGTGGGGATGTGACACTCGGGTAGAGCAGACAGGAGAACAGCATTGCGACTGTACCTCTGCAGAGACGGTGTGGGGATGTGACACAGTGTGGGGATGTGACACTCGTGTAGAGCAGACAGGAGAACAGCATTGCGACTGTACCTCTGCAGAGACGGTGTGGGGATGTGACACGGTGTGGGGATGTGACACTCGGGTAGAGCAGACAGGAGAACAGCATTGCGACTGTACCTCTGCAGAGACGGTGTGGGGATGTGACACGGTGTGGGGATGTGACACTCGGGTAGAGCAGGAGATGCTGGACAAAGGGCATCCCCTTTATTAACCACCTCTCACTTTCAATCACCATGTGTGTAGGGCTGTGATGTTCATGACATTTGTGAGATCGTCATTGGTCAGCCAAATGACCGTGGCCACCATAATAACAGTTCGAATAGCAAAATAAATAAATATATATTTGTTTGTTTGTTTGAAAAAATGTAGTGGTTCTTTGCAGGGACAGGGGCATTGCCTAGGAAACCAAAGACTTGTTTGTTACAACACCTTGTTTGTTCCAGCAAGGCGCAAAAAAGTTTTGTCACGTTGTAGAGTCTATGTTCCAGCAGAAATGGACTCAACTTCCCCAAACCCTCCTTTGCCCTCAGACAAAGCTAAATTGATCAGGGCATGGACTCTACAAAGTGTCGAAAGCATTCCACCGGGATGCTGGCCCATGTTGACTCCAATGCTGCCCACAGCTGTGTCAAGATGGCTGGATGTCCTTTGGGTGGTGGACCATACTTGATACACATAGGAAACTGTTGAGAGTGAAAAACCCAGCAGCGTTACAGTTCTTGGCACAAACCGGTGCGCCTGGCACCTCCTACCATACTCCGTTCAAAGGCACATCAATATTTTGTCTAGTCTATTCACCCTCTGAATGGCACACATACACATTTTTACATTTACCTTTTACTCATTTAGCAGACACTCTAATCCAGAGCAACTTACAGTAGTGAGAGCATACTTTTGTTTTCTACGCAAAATATTTAAATTTTCAACGTAAATACTTAAATATTTTGTCTTACACATTCACCCTCTGAATGGCACACATACACAATCCATGTCTCAATTGTCTCAAGGCTTAAAAATCCTTCTTTAACCTGTCTCCTCCCCTTCATCTACACTAATTGAAGTGGACTTAACAAGTGACATCAATAAGGGATCATAGTTTTCAACTGGATTCACATGGTCAGTCTATGTCATGGAAAGAGCAGGTGTTCTTAATGTTTTGTATACTGTATATATAGTTATTTTATTTTCATCAATATCCATCGTTTACACAGTTATACGGTAATTGTTCCAGCCCTACATGTGTGTGAGATATGGGGATATTCCATACGCATGCACAGATAACCCACGTGCACTGCACACTGCGCACACACACAACTTATATAGACTTACATAGAAACACATGTTGAAATGTTCACATTAGTGTCTTCCAAAAGTGTCTTCAAAAAGTCTTCACACCCCTTGACTTGCTCCACATAGTGTTGTGTTACAGCCTGAATTTAAAATGGATTCAATTGAGATGTTTTGTCACTGGACTACACACAATACTCCAAAATGTCAAAGTGTAATTATTATTATTTTATTTTTCTCACAAATTAATGAAACATTAAAAGCTGAAATAATAAGTATTCAACCTCTTTGTTATGGCCAGCCTAAACAAGTTCAGTAGTAAAAATGTGCTTAACAAGTCACATAATAAGTTGCATGGACTCACTCTGCGTGCAATAATAGTGTTTAACATGATTTTTGAATGACTACCTCATCTCTGTATCCCACAAATACAATTATCTACAAGGTCACTCAGTTGAGCAGTGAATTTCAAACACAGATTCAACCACAAAGACCAGGGAGGTTTTCCAATGCTTTGGAAAGAAGGGCACCTATTGGTAGATGGGTAAAAAAAAGAAGCAGACATTGAATATCCCTTTGAGCATGGTGAAATTATTAATTACACTTGGGATGGTGTATCAATATACCCAGTCGCTACAAAGATACAGGCATCCTTCCGGAGAGGAAGGACACCACTCAGGGATTTCACCATGAGGCCAATAGTGACAAAACAATTACAGAGTTTAATGGCTGGGATAGGACAAAACTGAGGATGGATGTAGTTACTCCACAATACTAACCTAATTGACAAGAGTGAAAAGAATGAAGCTGGTACAGAATAAAAATGTTCTAATAAAATCATCATGTTTGCATCAAGGCACTAAAGTAAAACCGCAAAAAGTATGCAAAGCAATTAACTTTTTGTTCTGAATTAGAGGTTGACCGATTAATCGGCATGGCATGCCCGATTAATTAGGGCTGATTTCAAGTTTTCAGAGTAATCGGTAATTGGCCTTTTTGGATGCCAATTATGGCCGATTACATTGCAATCCGTGAGGAGACTGCATGGCAGGCTGACCAACTGTTACGCAAATGCAGCAAGGAGCCAAGGTAAGTTGCTAGCTAGCATTAAACGTATCTTATAAAAAACAATCAATCTTCACATAATCACTAGTTAACTATACATGGTTGATGATATTACTAGTTTATCTAGCTTGTCCTACATTGCATATAATCAACGCGGTGCCTGATAATTTATCATTGAATCAGAGCCTACTTCAACTTCGCCAAACGGGTGATGATTTAACAAAAGCGCATTGCCGAAAAAGCACAATCTTTGCACAAATGTACCTAACCATAAAAATCAATGCATTTCTTAAAATCAATACACAGAAGTATATATTTTTAAACCTGCATATTTAGTTAAAATAAATTAATGTTAGCAGGCAATATTAACTAGGGAAATTGTGCCACTTCTCTTGCGTTCCGTGCAAGCAGAGTCAGGGTACATGCAACAGTTTGGGCCGCCTGTGTCACGTTCTGACCTTTATTTCCTTTGTTTTGTCATTATTTAGTATGGTCAGGGCGTGAGTTGGGGTGGGCAGTCTATGTTTGTTTTTCTATGATTTGGGTATTTCTATGTTTCGGCCTAGTATGGTCCTCAATCAGAGGCAGGTGTCATTAGTTGTCTCTGATTGAGAATCATACTTAGGTAGCCTGGGTTTCACTGTGTGTTGGTGGGTGATTGTTCCTGTCTCTGTGTTTGCACCAGATAGGGCTGTTTAGGTTTTCTCACGTTTATTGTTTTGTTAGTCTATTCATGTATAGTTTTCTTTATTAAAGAACCATGAATAGAAACCACGCTGCATTTTGGTCCGCCTCTCCTTCAACTAAAGAAAACCGTTACAGCCTGGCTCGTTGCGAACTGTGAACTAATTTGCAGAATTTTACATAATTATGACATAACAACGAAGGGTGTGCAATGTAACAGCAATATTTAGACTTAGGGTTGGCACCCGTTCGATAAAATACGGAACGGTTCCGTATTTCACTGAAAGAATAAACATCATGTTTTCGAACTTATAGTTTCTGGATTTGACCATATTAATGACCAAAGGCTTGTATTTCTGTGTTTATTATATTATAATTAAGTCTATGATTTGATATTTAATAGAACAGTCTGACTGAGCGGTGGTAGGCAGCAACAGGCTCGTAAGCATTCATTCAAACAGCACTTTACTGTGTTTGCCAGCAGCTCTTAGCAATGCTTGAAGCACAGCTCTGTTTATGACTTTAAGCCTATCAACTCCCAACATTAGACTGGCAATACTAAAGTGCCTATAACAACATCCAATAGTCAAAGGCATGAAATACAAATGGTATAGAGAGAAATAGTTGACAAGTAATAATTCCTATAATAACTACAACCTAAAACTTTTTAACTGGGAATATTGAAGAAATGGGAATATTGAACCACCAGCTTTCATATGTTCTCATGTTCTGAGCAAGGAACTTAAACGTTATTTTATTTAAACCAAATTGAACATGTTTCATTATTTATTTGAGACTAAATAGATTTTATTTATGTATTATATTAAGTTAAAATAAGTGTTCATTGTTCATTCAGTATTGTTGTAATTGTCATTATTACAAATATATATATAAAAATTGGCCAATTAATCCGTATCAGCTATTTTTGGTCTTCCAATAATCAATCGGTGTAGGTATCGGCGTTGAAAAATCATAGTCGGTCGACCTCTATTCTGAATACATAGTGTTATGTTTGGGGCAAATTCAATACAACACATTACTGAGTACCACTCTTCATATTTTCAAGCATAGTGGTGGCTGCATCATGTTATGGGTATGCTTGTAATCATAAGGACTGGGGAGTTTTTCAAGATAAAAAAAAACAGAATGGAGCTAAGCACAAGCAAAATCCTAGAGGAAACCCTGGTTCAGACTGCTTTCCACCAGACAATGGGAGATGAACTCACCTTTTAGCAGGGAAATAACCTAAAACACAAGTTCAAATCTACACTGGAGTTGCTTACCAAGGAGACAGTGAATGTTCTTGAGTGGCCGAGTTACAGTTTTTACTTAAATCTATTTGAAAATCTATGGCAAGACTTGAAAATGGTTCTCCAGCAATGATCAACAACCAATGAAGAATTTTTTAAAGAATAATGGACAAATTTGTACAATCCAGGTGTGCAAAGCTCTTATAGACTTACCCAGAAAGACTTACAGCTGTAATAGCTGCCAAAGGTGATTCTAACATGTATTGACTCAGGGGTGTGAATACTTCTGTAAATTAGATATTTCTGTATTGTTTTTCAATGAATTTGCAAACATTTCTAAAGACATGTTTTCACTTTGTCATTATGAGGTATTGCGTGTAAATGGGTGAGAAAAATATTACATTTAATCCATATATATTGCATGTTCAAGAAAGTCAATGGTGAGACCACACACACACACACACACACACACACACACACACATACACACACACACACACACACACACACACACACACACACACACACACACACACACAGAAAAACACTCTTTCTCAAGGGGATTAGTGCTGGTTCCAGAGACTAGTGATGTAAATTAATAGTATTGCATGGGAACGTCACGTGCTGACAGGAGATTTATTGAGTGATGTAACACACCCTCTGTCATGGCCAGGCATAGGCCTGTAGTCCACACCACATCCAGCTATGCCAGGGATCCCCTGTGTGTTCCCAGAAACAAACCCAAAATACCTCTACTTCCACACCCTTGCTGAGTGTGAGCATCTGGGGTCAGGGCCCAGGGTTCAGAACTAACAAAAGCCTTTGCAACATGAGTTGTTCAACCAACTGGGTGCCTTTTGAATATTGTTGTCAATAAAACCTTTTGATTTTGCCTAATTTTAACTTTCTGTCACAAAGAGCACATGTTCAACTTCATAAAATACATGTTTCCCATCCCAAAAGATGACCAGTATTTGTAACGATAGGGGCCTGGAGCTGATCTACACTGCCATGCCAATAGGCAAACAACTCAGAAGGAACAAATGGTGATTAATAATAAGACAGTACATCACACGTGTTGAGTAATATCATGCTTTCAATACATGTGCCACTCATTAACTCTTCATCATTTTGGCTGACTGAAAGACAGGCTGATACTGATGTCTGAATTGGGAGATATATTTTTATCGCCTGTTGTCAATATTTTTAATCAATTGGTAATATCAATAGGGGGGAGGGTTACCCTGTGTATTATTCAAGCATGTTGGGGAACTCCTGTCTTATACAGGACACCATACAGAAGGCATGATGACTGACGTTTGGCAAGGTAGCCCCAGAAAACCACCATGCTGATAGGTAGTCTCTATATCGGCTGTGAATGACAATAGAAGATAAAAGGCATCAAAGCTGGGACCGAGAGACTGAAAAACAGCTTCTATCTCAAGGAATTCCGACTGTTAAACAGCCATCACTAACATTGAGTGGCTGCTGCCAACATACTGACTCAAATCTCTAGCCACTTTAATAATTTAAATTTGGATGTAATAAATGTATCACTAATCACTTTAAACAATGCCACTTTATATAATGTTTACATACCCTACATTACTCATCTCATATGTATATACAGTACTCTATACCATCTACTGCATCTTGTCTATGCCGCACGGCCATCACTCTTCCATATATTAATATGTACATATTCTTATTAATTCCTTTACACTTGTGTGTATAAGGTAGTTGTTGTGAAATTGTTAAGATTACTTGTCAGATATTTACTGCACGGTTGGAACTAGAAGCACAAGCATTTTGCTACACTCGCATTAACATCTGCTAACCATGTGTATGTGACCAATAAAATTGGATTTGACCCGTTAATTGAAACGCATTCCAGGTGACTAGCTCATGAAGCTGGATGAGAGAATGCCAAGAGTTTGCAAAGCTGTCATCAAGGCAAAGGGTGGCTATTTGAAGAAGTGTAGAAAAAAGTACAAATTAAGAAAACCCCTTGAATGAGTAGGTGTGTTCAAAATGCGTACTGGCACTGTCTTGATACACCAAGTAGCCAGGGAAGAGAGGAGAATAATGTGCCAATTTGAAAGCTATTTAAAAAATGTAGCTATTTTTAAAGTAGCCCTAATGCTAGAAAATGTTGGACACCCCTGCACTGGAGACTTGAAGACAGAGCCTTAGATTTGGCAAATAGATAAATAGCCATTCTCATTCTGGTTAGACAGCTGAAGTTATACTCTACACACAACGTATTTTTATTTGCTAGGTAAGTATAGGCATAATGTCTTAATAAGCATGTCAACATATTTTCAGAATAGTCTTTCTTATCTTTGTAACACGAACACACCCAGCAATTTTTTTTGTTGATAAATGTATCTACACTCAAGCTGGAGCACAAGATGCTTGTGCAATGTCCACATGTAGCCTACACCTGAAGGGATCTTATGGTTCTGAGATTTGTCCCCCGGGAAAGATCTAACACTGGACATAAGGAGGGATGAGGCCAGTTATATAATATTTTGTTGTAGGACAGCTGAGCTGACTGAAGACCACAGGCATTCAACTTGTAGTTGATATTGTTTCAACGGTAACATGTCTTTACATGACATGATGAAACTCTGAAACTAGCGAAGGTGCAAGCTACTTTAAAAGCAAGGTGTTGTAGAACGAGTGACTTATGAAACACATTCCAGACCTTGGTTCTTGCTATCTTGTCATAACTGTGATTTGACAGAGAAATACTAGCTATAGAGCCCTGCACAGGCATGAATTATAAGCCCAAGTCCAAGCCCTACCCATGTCTGCGACGTTCAGGCCCTACCCTACCCAGGCCCGATTGCTTCTGCCAAATTAAAGGCCCTGCCCGAAATCAGAAATAATTTCCTCAATTAGTAAATCCATTGCCTGCTCCTCTCTGTGTGTCACACGCTCCTGCGCTCAGCTCGCTCTGCATGCACTCTGCTAATGGCGTCTCTACATCCTGCCACAACATCTCAAATGAGATTAGGTCTGGACTGTTAGTAGGCCATTCAAAACTTGCATTGTAGCAATTTTCATGTAGACTTGATTTTGTGATTTGGATCATTGTCCTGCTGCATGATCTGCTTCAGCTCACAGACAGAAGGCCTGACACTCTCCTGTTGAATTCTCTGATACAGAGCAGAATTTCATGATCCCTTCAATTAATGTAAGTCCATCTGTCCATAGAACATTCTTCCAAGAGTATTGATGATCATCCAGGTGCTTCCAGGTACTTTTTGTGAAACTTAAGTGAACTTTTTGGATGAAATGGGTCTCATTATGTCTGGTGACAACCAAACACTGCATTCCACAGTAAGAACCTCATACCAATGGTCAAGCATGGTGGTGGTAGTGTGATGGCTTTGGGAATGCTTTGCTGCCTCAATACCTGGATGACTTGCCTTAATAGAAGGAACCATGAATTCTGCTCATTTTCAGGGACTCATGAGGTTCATTGGAATTTCCTGATGCAGCAGGGAAATTCTCCCCGACAAAAGAGTGATCAAGTTAAGAGCTGACATCTGTAACTGGGTTGACTGTAAGATGTAATCTTAAAACAGCCCTAAATACCCTTGTGACAGAGCGAATGGAAATGTGTTGTTTGAAACAGGGAGGGGCAATTGAAAGTAAACTTCAAACAAAAATAATGTATCGTTAAAACATTTCTAGCCTGTCTATCTACAAGTAACAGGGTTGACATGTTATGTTCGACCTGCTCACTCTTCCAACACAAAACACCACAAGATGGCCAAAAAGAGTAGAACCAGCTCACCTGCTTTTACACTATGATTTGACTATTAGAAGTTCAATGGTTCTTTTGATGTTTTTTTTTTAAGGAATAGATTCACCACATTAAAGCGAGAGTTCAATTCATGTAACAGGGTTGACCTTAAAATAAGGGACAAAGGTAAGTGAATCACTGATCACATTAAATAAATAAATCTTCAGAAATGACTTTGTCAAAGCAACAATAATAACTAGGGCTTTACAATAATGGTGAACATTTTGAGAAATGTTGGGCTTAAGTGGCTTAAAATCTTCCTAGAAGTCAGAGAGTGCAAGGAGGGACACTTTAACAAGCCCTTATTCATATAAAAAAAATCAGTTTTAATTAATTTTCCAGGTTTAATGCACCGCAATTAATATAACCGGCTTTTAAAATACATCATTGGTGCACAATGTCTACGATTAATATCAAAGGGACGCAAAAGGCACTCATTTCACGGAATGACCTACATATCATAATCTCTCCATATGCACTCCAATATTAGAAAAGGTGATGTATACTTTATAAAGTGTTTACAAGTGTTACCGTAACATCACATTGTAACTGTCAGCAGGCTATTTCATGCCCGAGCTAACAGGGGTGACAAAACGATTCAATACTTCAGAAAGCATGTGGTCATAGAGCAAGGTCAGCTAATTATGACAGCAGCAGATCCATTAGGTGCTTTTGTTAGAGACTGAAATGGAAGTGCTCTCTTTCCAACCTCACATTGTGTTCAGCTTCACTGCAACACAATAGCTCAAGCTCAGGGCCGGCTCCAAGCATAAGCGTTCACTTAGAGTCCGCTAGGGGGCCCCCGACCAAATATATATATATATATATATATATTTGAACAATTCGGGGTCTCAACTTACTGTTGACAGTTAGAATAATAGAAAACACAAAGTACAAGTTCAAAATGTGGTTGTGCATCAGCAGTTATCTCCACTTTTGTCAGTCACTGATAGTTATTCAACTAGCAATTTTTTGATTGGTATGTTAGTCTAGCCAGTTTTCTAAACTTATAGAAATCATAGCCGAATACCAACCAGACACTCAGGGCACATACCCCACTGACTTTGTTAGTCACTCTCACTTAGATATCATTGACACTGAAGAAGTCATGGCAAAATGTCCAGAATTGCATGACATTTGTTATAAAATTGCAACATTTCCTCTCTGGCCCATGGCAAATTGTGTAGAACTGCAGAAAACTTGCTTTAAAACTTTCAGTTTGTTAGTGATGTGTACGCCGACAAACTTTCCACATTCTTTAATGCTGTCCCGTCAATGTGGATAGGGGGGTGCTCCCTCTGCTGATTCCGGAAGTCCACGATCATCTCCTTTGTTTTGATGAAATTGAGTGAGAGGTTATTTTCCTGGCACCACACTCCCAGAGCCCTCACCTCCTCCCTGTAGGCTGTCTCGTCATTATTGGTAATCAAGCCTACTACTGTTGAGTCGTCAACAAATTTGATGATTGAGTTGGAGGCGTGCAGTCATGGGTGAACAGGGAGTACAGGAGAGGGATGAGTACGCACCCTTGTGGGGCACCAGTGTTGAGGATCAGCGAAGTGGAGGTGTAGTTTCCTACCTTCCCCACCTGGGGGAGGCCCGTCAGGAAGTCCAGGACCCAATTGCACAGGGCGGGGTTCAGACCCAGGGCCTCCAGCTTCATGAAGAGCTTGGAGGGTACTATGGTGTTGAATGCTCAGCTATAGTCAATAAAAATCATTCTTACATAGGTATTCCTCTTGTCCAGATGGGATAGGGCAGTGTGCAGTGTGTTGGCAATTGCATCGTCTGTGGACCTATTTGGGCGGTAAGAAAATTGAAGTGGGTCTAGGGTGACAGGTAAGATGGAGGTGATATGATCCTTAACTAGCCTCTAAAAGCACTTCAGATGACAGAGACGAGTGCTACGTGGCAATAGTCATTTAGTTCAGTTACCTTTGCATTCTTCGGTACAGGAACAATGCTGTGGCCATCTTGAAGCATGTGGGGACAGCAGACTGGGATAGGGAGAGATTGAATATGTCCGTAAACACAAAGTCCAAAGTCTTTGGCAGTGGGCCGCATTGATGGCACTGTGTTATCCTCCAAGCGGGCAAAGAACGTGTTAAACTTGAGGGGGAATGTACACGTGACTACAATCAAAGTAAATTCTCTTGGGAGATATTTGCATTTGATTGTGAGGGATTCTAGGTTGGGTGAACAAAAGGACTTCAGTTCCTGTATTTTATCACAATTACACCATGAGTCGTTAATCATGAAATATACAACCCCGCCCTTCTTCTTCCCGGAGAGCTGTTAATTCCTGTTCGTGCGATGAACTAAGAATCCAGATGGCTGCACCGACTCTGACAGGACATCTCGAGAGAGCCATGTTTCCGTGAAACAAAGTATTTTACAATCTCTGATGTCTCTCTGGAAAGAAACACTTGTTCTGATCTCATCAACTTTGTTATCCAGGGACTGAACATTAGTGAGTAATATACTCAGAAGTGTGGGTGATGTGCACACTCCAAGTACCCCTTTTCCGCCCGCATTGTTTTTGGTCGGCCTCTGGAATCAGTTCAATTGCCCTGGGTGGTGCGGACAAAGAATCAGCTTTAGGAAAGTCGTATTCCTGGTCGTAATGTTGATGTGCTGGTGAGTTACTGTCGCTCTGATATCTAATATCTTTTCCCGGCTGTATGTAATAACACATACAATTTTCTGTGCTAACAATGTAAGAAATAATACATAAAATACTAAATACAGCAAAGTTTCCAAAGAACTAGAAGAGAGGCAGCCCTCTCTGTCGGTGCCATCTTCCCAGATGGCGCCAATACCCCATAATGTCAAAGTGGAATTATGTTTTGAAATTTTTACAAATTAATTAAAAAGTAAAATTGAAATGTCTTGAGTCAATAAGTATTCAACATGATTTTTAAATGACTACCTCATCTCTGTACCCCAGACATACAAATATCTGTAAGGTACCTCAGTCGAGCTGTGAATTTCAAACACTGATTCAACTACAAAAGACCAGGGACATTTTCTCGGATAGAAGGGCACCTATTAGTAAAAATGAAATATCCCTTTGAGCATGGTGAAGATAGTAATTACACTTTGGATGGTGTATTAATACACCCCAGTCACGACAAAGATACATGCGTTTTCCTAACTTAGTTGTCAGACTCCAAGATGGCAAATCCCAGATGGCAGCATATCAAGTCGTTTGTCTGTGACTAGTACATTTTAACCTACTAATAACCTATTTATTTATGGTTGAGTACCTTCCTTGTTGTGTAGTGCAAACTATTTTGTTTTTGCTGGTGTAAAGATCACAGGTCCTCCTCAACTCGGCACTTCATTACTTGAAGTTGACCAAAGTAACCCTATCTCTGGCTGGCCTGAGTTCCTTCTTCGTCTGCAGAGTGTCTCGTCCAAGCTGCTCCTGTTTGCTCTTCGCCTGGCTGACAGTGGCAGCTCAGCAATCTCAAAGTTCTCTCAATCGACCTCAACACCCAATCTACTCACACGCGCAATTATCACATTCAGACTCATACATACACGCTGTCTCTCTCTCCCCTTACCTTCGTGGTATTGTTTTGTGCACTGACTTTACTGAACTCTGGAGAAAACGAACATTGTCGCTGGGTGAGTAAATCTGACAATGTGCTCTCCCGTCCATTAGACATTTTGTCTGCAGGAACTCGTTCTTTTTCAGTCGGTCCACTCATCCAAGTGCGGATGTATTTGTGGCATGATGTAAACAGACCAAATTCTAATGGTTTTAAATGACTGTTTTATATTGTCTGGAAACTCACTTGTAGAATTCGCTTGCAGTGGGTCTCTTAAAAAAGAAAAACCGTGCAAGGTTATTAAACAAAGGTGCCTAGTTATTCTTCTTTTGTTGATATCAGGTAACGTTGTAGCGGTATTTATTAGAGAGGGGTAAGGAATGATTTTGTTCGGGCGCCAGGCAGGTATTAACGATGCCGAAAGGAAAAGAGTAGAATAGAGAGAGTACCACTACCAGACCCACACACATCAGCAGAAGAGACTGCCTAGAGTGTAGCCTGTTTACCAGATAGCCAGTGGAGAGAAAAAAGAATACACACCATAAAAAAACCCACATCACAGCACAGGGGTAAACCCAACAAGAATACCTCATACAATAATAACAATAATAATAATGGCAGAGCAATTGAACAGCAACTTCATACAAGAAAGAACCCAGTCATCAACAGAGGATTTGCAATAATATGTATTATCGTCCAGTGGAGGAGTGCAGAGGGTATGATAGTGGGGGGTGTTCATAGACACAACAAAGGCCTTAAAAATGTCCACAATCTTCTCGGCCACATGTCATTAGTACACCTAAATACAGTTCACATAACAATGCATAACTTGCAAGCAACCTCCCTTTTAACTAAAATGTCCACCCAAATACTTCTGGCAGGGCAATAATAGTCCAGCTCTAATGAACTTACATGGGAAGTGCATTGGAAAAATAGAGAGTCTGTTGCAGGGTAAAGCACTGGAACGATAGAGGGGAGAGAAAAAGAGAAAGAGAACAAGAGGGATCTTAGCTGTAGTCTTCAGGCGTGCAGGTGTACTGTCTGACTGTCCGATGGTTTGTTGGATTGTATGTTAAAGCTTCGCAACAATGTTGCTATTAATCCATGCGATCCATAACGGGCGCGGTCCCAAACGAAAACAACCATGACCTAGAGCGATTACACCGATGATTGAGTTAAATACTTTATAAACTACACAGGCTGAAAACAAACAAAACTTCTGCAGCACAGCACACACAATCAAACTGTCGCGCCACCCAAGAGCTCCTCCCCAAAGAGCTGAATGAGCTCTCTTTATTTCCTCCTTCCTTACTGCTCATGCACTCTTAAAGTGGCAGTGCACGGTGAAGGCTCCGTGCAGATTTCGCCACACTCCTCCCCCCATGAAAAAACAACGCCTGTAGAAACAGAGAGGATGCAGGCTTTGACAGGTTCATGTTCCTGCTACACAAAACCAGGGAAGTCCTCATCATCAGAGTCCTCCACGAAGAGGTCCGGCAGGTGTTGCTTTTGCCTGCGATCCAGCTCTTCTGCCGTAGGGTAGCAGGGCTTTAGGTCAACAACATGCACCGTCCTGACATCTTCCCCAGTGTCCTCCAAACAGACCAAGTAGTTCACTGGTCCCAACTGCTGCACTACACGGTATGGACCTTTCCATCTTGAAGCAAGCTTGGCAGTGAACTTCTTAGACGCCTTTGACAGTTGATGTGAACGTACCCAGACACGAGACTTGGGTGGGAAAAACATGTCTCGTCTATGTTTGTCATAGTTTCTCAGCTGTCGTTGTTTGGCTTTGGTTTTGCTGGCCTCCACTCTGGCTAGCAAGGTGTGGTGGTGTTGTAGGGCATCAAACGCTGGGCAGTCAGGTGAAACATTGGAACTTTGCAAGACTCTGTCCATCGGACCTTTTAGTGGTCTTCCCAGGTGGAGTTCGGCGGGAGTGACCCCAGAAGTCTCCTGCACGGCAGAGTTCAGGGCAAAGCGAAATTCAGGGAGATGCTGATCCCAACTTGGGTGCTGATCCCTCACGAATGAAGCAATCATCCCCTTCAGGGTTCGGTTTACCCTCTCGGTCAGGTTGGTCTGAGGATGATAGGCTGTGGTCAACTTGGCAATTACACCCCAGTAGGTACAGAGCTCTTTGTAGATTCCTGATATGAACTGCGGACCTCGGTCAGAGAGGATTTGGTCTGGAATCCCGAATCTGGTAAAGACCTCCCTTCTCAGAATTAGAGCAATGGCTGATGCAGTGGCTTTGCAGAGGGGAAACAACTCCACCCAGTGTGTGTAGTAGTCCACTACCACCAATAAAAATTAATTCCGTGTCCCCCAGCTGGGAGGAAAAGATCCCATGAGGTCAATTACCAACATTTCATTTGGATGGTTCACCACGGTCTGCTGCATTTTCCCGGCAGGTCTGCCAATGTCTGGTTTGTATTTCTGGCAGACTTCACACTGCTGTACAAACTTCCGGGTATCAACCCACATACCTGGCCAGTAAACCACCTCTTGTAGTCTTCGATAAGTTTTAAAAACTCCAAGATGGCCACTCATGGGATTGGCATGATAAGCTTGGATTATCTGGTCACTCAATGTAGAGGGAATGAAGACGCGATAATGGGTGCTGTGTATTCCATCTCCTCTTGGAGTTTTTCGATACACTTCATCCTGAATTATGCTATACTTATCACTGAAGCGACTCTTGGAGTCTTCTTCAGACAGACTCTTGTGGATCGCCATGATGGCAGCATCCTTCTGCTGTGCTCTCGATACACTCTCATCATCCAGAGGAAAGGAATCATCCAGACATTCAGCAGTAGTATAAGTACTGCACAAGGGAGGACAAACATTGGCATTCTCTGTAATCCGAGAAAGGGCATCTGGTACAACGTTCAGTTTTCCTTTGCGATACTCAATGATGAAGTCAAACTTCTGCAGTCTGATAGACCAGCGAATAAGACGGCTGTTGGTCTTGCCTGATGCCAGAACCCACTGCAGAGCAGCATGGTCTGTGACAACGGTGAAGATCTTTGCCTCCAAGTAGTAGCTCCATTTCTCCAAAGCCCAGACCACAGCGAGGCACTCCCTTTCAGTCGTTGAATAATTCCTCTCGGCTGAATTAAGGGTGCGACTTGCATAGGCAAGAACTTCTTCTGTTCCAAGTCCTGTTTGTTGAGCCAAGACTGCTCCAAGTCCTGTTTGACTTGCATCCATGTACACAATGAAATGAGCATTCAGGTTAGGATGTCCAAGTGGTCACTCAATGTGTGGTGTCAGGAAAATAACCTCACACTCACTGTCAACAAAACTAAGGAGATGATTGTGGACTTCAGGAAACAGCAGAGGGAACACCCCCCTATCCACATCAATGGAACAGTAGTGGAGAGGGTAGCAAGTTTTAAGTTCCTCGGCATACACATCACAGACAAACTGAATTGGTCCACTCACACAGACAGCATTGTGAAGAAGGCGCAGCAGCGCCTCTTCAACCTCAGGAGGCTGAAGAAATTTGGCTTGTCACCAAAAGCACTCACAAACATGCACAATCGAGAGCATCCTGTCGGGCTGTATCACCGCCTGGTACGGCAACTGCTCCGCCCTCAACCGTAAGGCTCTCCAGAGGGTAGTGAGGTCTGCACAACGCATCACCGGGGGCAAACTACCTGCCCTCCAGGACACCTATACCACCCGATGTCACAGGAAGGCCATAAAGATCATCAAGGACATCAACCACCCGAGCCACTGCCTGTTCACCCCGCTATCATCCAGAAGGCGAGGTCAGTACAGGTGCATCAAAGCTGGGACCGAGAGACTGAAAAACAGCTTCTATCTCAAGGCCATCAGACTGTTAAACAGCCACCACTAACATTGAGTGGCTGCTGCCAACACACTGACACTGACTCAACTCCAGCCACTTTAATAATGGGAATTGATGGGAAATGATGTAAATATATCACTAGCCACTTTAAACAATGCTACCTTATATAATGTTACTTACCCTACATTATTCATCTCATATGCATATGTATATACTGTACTCTATATCATCGACTGTATCCTTATGTAATACATGTATCACTAGCCACTTTAACTATGCCACTTTGTTTACATACTCATCTCATATGTATATACTGTACTCGATACCATCTACTGTATCTTGCCTATGCTGCTCTGTACCATCACTCATTCATATATCCTTATGTACATATTCTTTATCCCCTTACACTGTGTACAAGACAGTAGTTTTGGAATTGTTAGTTAGATTACTTGTTATTACTGCATTGTCGGAACTAGAAGCACAAGCATTTCGCTACACTCGCATTAACATCTGCTAACCATGTGTATGTGACAAATACAATTTGATTTGATTTGATTTGAAGTACTGGAGGAGTAATTAGACTGTTTTTGAGTGCTTCAAATGCACCTTGGCATGCAGGGGTCCATTGGAATTTCACACCTTTCTTCTTAAGGTGGTTGAGGGGTTCGGCTACCTTTGAAAAGTCAGGCACAAACCTGTGGTACCATACAGCCATACCCAGAAACCGCTGAACAGCCTTCAGGGATGTGGGAATTGGGAATTCCTGCACGGCTGCAACTTTGGCTGGATCTGCATGGATACCTTCAGCATTAACCACATGACCAAGGAACTTGAGTTCTGGCAGACAGAAACGACACTTCTTCAATTTCAAGGTCAAACCTGCAGCCTTTAGTCTGTCGAAGACGGACTGAATGTCTTGCAGATGATCCGCGACAGAGGAGGAGTAGATTATGATGTCATCCAGATACACAAGACAATTTCTACCCCTCCGATCTCCCAGGACAGTCTCCATCAACCTTTGGAAGGTTGCTGGAGCATTCTTCAAACCTAAAGCCATGACTTTGAAGGAGTACAAACCAGCAGGGGTGACAAAGGCAGTCTTATCCTGACTAGCGGGATCCATTGACACCTGCCAATAGCCACTGTCCAGATCTAGATTACTAAAGATGGATGCTCCTGCCAGAGATTCCAGTATGTCATTTATGTTTGGTAGAGGGCAGGCATCGCTTTCTGTTATGGCATTTGGCTTCCTGTAGTCCACACAGAATCGATATCCACCATCTTTCTTAGGAATCAGGACAGCCGGAGAAGCCCATCAGGAAAAGGAAGGTTCCACAATTCCATTCTCCAACATGCTTTTGAGCTGTTCATTGGAGGTTCCGGACTTGAAACTGTCGCCGGAAGCTCTGGACTGGGAACTGTCGCCGGAAGCTCTGGACTGTGGAGGCGCACTGGAGTCCTGATGCGTGGGACCGGTACTGGTGGTACCGGGCTGATGACACGCACCTCAGGGCGAGTGCAGGTAGGAGGCACAGGACGTACTGGACTGTGGAGGCACACTGGAGGTCTGATGCGTGGTACCGGCACTGGTGGTACCGGGCTGATGACACGCACCTCAGGGCGAGTGCGAGGAGCAGGAACAGGACGTACTGGACTCTGGAGGCGCACTGGAGGCCTGGTGCGTGGGACCGGTACAGGTGGCACCGGGCTGATGATACGAACCTCAGGGCGAGTGCGGAGAGGAGGCACAGGACGTACTGGACTGTGGAGGCGCACTAGAGACCTGATGCGTGGGACCAGTACAAGTGGCACCGGGCTGATGACACGCACCTCAGGGTGAGTACGGAGAAGAGGCACAGGACTTACTGGACTGTGGAGGCGCACTGGAGGTCTGATGCGTGGGACCAGTACAAGTGGCACCGGGCTGATGACACGCACCTCAGGGTGATTACGGAGAAGAGGCACAGGACTTACTGGACTGTGGAGGCACACTGGAGGTCTGATGCGTGGTACCGGCACTGGTGGTACCGGGCTGATGACACGCACCTCAGGGCGAGTGCGAGGAGCAGGAACAGGACGTACTGGACTCTGGAGGCGCACTGGAGGCCTGGTGCGTGGGACCGGTACAGGTGGCACCGGGCTGATGATACGAACCTCAGGGCGAGTGCGGAGAGGAGGCACAGGACGTACTGGACTGTGGAGGCGCACTAGAGACCTGATGCGTGGGACCGGTATAAGTGGCACCGGGCTGATGACACGCACCTCAGGGCGAGTGCGGAGAGGAGGCACCACCACCACTGGATGCTCACTCCAGCCCGGCAAGTGCGGGAAGCTAGCACAGGACGCACTGGACTATGAATGCGCACTGGAGACCTGATGCATGGGACCGGTACAGGTGACACCGGGATGATGCCATGCACCTCAGCACGCCCGCTCTGCAGCGCTCTCAATGCTAGCACCTCTCTCCGGAATCTTGCATCGAGCTCCTCATCCGACTCCCTAACTGGCTCTGGTTCGCTCCTCGGCGCCGCCGACTGCTCCATGTGCCTACCTCGTGGCCTACCTCGTTGGTATAACACCTGCCTCTATTTCCTCCTTCGGACGGCGATACTCCCCAGCCTGCGTCCAGGGTCCTGCTCCATCCAGGATCTCTTCCCAGGTCCATTCCTCCTGAACACACTGCTTGGTCCATTTTGGTGGGATCTTCTGTCACGTCCGTTATAAGGATCGGACCAAGACGCAGCGCGTACATTCTTATTTATTTTAAAGCATGAAACACTGAACAAAATAACAAAATAACAAAATGAACCATGAAGCTATACAAACGAGTGCTGACAGGCAACTACACATAGACAAGATCCCACAAACACCAAAGGAAAATGGCTACCTAAATACACTGCTAAAAAAATAAAGGGAACACTAAAATAACACATCCTAGATCTGAATGAATTAAATAGTATTATTAAATACTTTTTTCTTTACATAGTTGAATGTGCTGACAACAAAATCACACAATGTCCTTAAAACAAGTCAAAATGAGGCTCAGTAGTGTGTGTGGCCTCCACGTGCCTGTATGACCTCCCTACAACGCCTGGGCATGCTCCTGATGAGGTGGCGGATGGTCTCCTGTGGGATCTCCTCCCAGACCTGGACTAAAGCATCCGCCAACTCCTGGACAGTCTGTGGTGCAACGTGGCATTGGTGGATGGAGCGAGACATGATGTCCCAGATGTGCTCAATTGGATTCAGTTCTGGGGAACGGGCGGGCCAGTCCATAGCATTAATGCCTTCCTCTTGCAGGAACTGCTGACACACTTCAGCCACATGAGGTCTAGCATTGTCTTGCATTAGGAGGAACCCAGGGCCAACCGCACCAGCATATGGTCTCACAAGGGGTCTGAGGATCTCATCTCGGTACCTAAGGGCAGTCAGGCTACCTCTGGCGAGCACATGGAGGGCTGTGCGGCCCCGCAAAGAAATGCCACCCCACACCATGACTGACCCACCGCCAAACCGGTCATGCTGGAGGATGTTGCAGGCAGCAGAACGTTCTCCACGGCGTCTCCAGACTCTGTCACGGCTGTCACATGTGCTCAGTGTGAACCTGCTTTCATCTATGAAGAGTGGCGAATTTGCCAATCTTGGTGTTCTCTGGCAAATGCCAAACGTCGTGCACGGTGGTGGGCTGTAAGCACAACCCCCACCTGTGGATGTCGGGCCCTCATACCACCCTCATGGAGTCTGTTTCTGACCATTTGAGCAGACACATGCACATTTGTGGCCTGCTGGAGGTCATTTTGCAGGGCTCTGGCAGTGCTCCTCCTGCTCCTCCTTGCACAAAGGCGGAGGTAGCGGTCCTGCTGCTGGGTTGTTGCCCTCCTACGGCCTCCTCCACATCTCCTGATGTACTGGCCTGTCAACTGGAAGCGCCTCCATGCTCTGGACACTACGCTGACAGACACAGCAAACCTTCTTGCCACAGCTCACATTGATGTGCCATCCTGGATGAGCTGCACTACCTGAGCCACTTGTGTGGGTTGTAGACTCCGTCTCATGCTACCACTAGAGTGAAAGCACCTCCAGCATTCAAAAGTGACCAAAACATCAGCCAGGAAGCATAGGAACTGAGAAGTGGTCTGTGGTCACCACCTGCAGAACCACTCCTTTATCGGGGGTGTCTTGCTAATTGCCTATAATTTCCACCATTTGCACAACAGCATGTGAAATGTATTGTCAATCAGTGTTGCTTCCTAAGTGGACAGTTTGATTTCACAGAAGTGTGAATGACTTGGAGTTACATTGTGTTGTTTAAGTGTTCCCTTTATTTTTTTGAGCAGTGTATGATCCCCAATCAGAAACAACAATAAACAGCCTCTGATTGGGCACCATATCAGGCCACCATAGACATACAAATCACCTAGACCTACAAAAAGCTAGACAATACAAAGAATGAATGAATGAATGATTCCCTGACCTGTCAATGTTTTTAATTTGCTGTTTTTGATTTTGTTATACTCTTGTGAATTTTATGGTTTTAACTAGATTTTTAGATTACTTGCAGTTTTTCATGTTGTTTGTCTCTCGTTTTTGTAATGACTTGGTGCTGCCTATCTTGTCCGGGACACTCTTGTAAAATAGATTGGGTGGTGGTAATTTTTGTAATGACTTGGTGTTGCCTATCTTGGCCGGGACACTCTTGAAAAATAGGTTGGGTGACTCTTTGAACCTGGTTTTGGACAGATCTGATTTTTGTCTGGAACAGCAAGATCTGATATGCAGAGCCCTCCAACGCTGGGAGGGATATCGAAACCCAACTGGACAGGGTTTCGATATCAATATTATTGACCCCAGTAAGGACAAGCCTGTTGGGTTTCTGTTTTCTTTTGTTGTTACGCAGATAAACAGCTTAGCTGTCTGGTAGCAGAGACGGACTGGAATACCCGCGTAGAAAGGCTCAAAGGTGAGCTAGGTTTTGGTTTGGTTTTATTGTTACCCAGCGCTGTGGCACATTCTGTTGTTTTTTTACCTGAATAAAAGTCATGAGTCGTTTCTCTGGAGAAACGTCCATTTAGTCTACGCTTGTGTTACTTCACACCCTTGTCACTTGTTATATGGCAAGATCTGAAAATGGTTCTCTAGCAATGATCAACAACCAATTTGACAGAGCTTGAAGAAGTTTGGGCAAATGTTTCACAATCCAGGTGTAGAAAGCTCTTAGAGACTTACCCAGAAAGACTCACAGCTGTAATCGTTGTCAAAGGTACTTCTACACAGTATATACTGAATACTGTGAATACTTATGTAAATTATATATTTCTGTATTTCATTTTCAATAAATTTGCAATCATTTCTAAAAACATGTTTTCACTTTGTCAGTATGGGGTTTGGTGTGTAGATGGGTGAGACAAACATATTTAATGAATTGAATTAATTTAAAATGAGGCTGTAACACAAACAAATGTGCACTAAGTCAATTAATAATTTCTCAAGGCACTGTACTTGTGTGGCTGCCAGCCAAATAGAGTAGCACTTCTGTTGTCATCTGATGAAAATGAAGCTATTTTCTGTCGAATGTGATGGACTGATGTAGTTTCAGGGAAGAAAAACTATAGTTGCATGTCCCTGATCAATCTATTGAAGCAAAGAAACACAGTTGACTTTAAATATAAAATATAAAAAACACAGCTGGACTCACCTGTCTCATGTTGTGCTATTTACAAACAAACACGTGACTGGGTCAGCTGTAAAAATGTCAAATGTAAAATAATGTTACGGGTGAACACAGGAACGCAATCTCCTAACATATTGCACAAGTTGACTACAGATATTTACTTACAAAGTAGCTACAAATATGATTTTTTTTTGTGAAAAACTTAAAATAAATAGTTTCAACGATATTGAAAAAGCATCCCGTGAATATTTCCAAATACACTGGTATACGGTATTTGCCATGGGGTATCTCCGCCCCATGGCAAAATGGGTAGAATTGCATGAAATGTCTTATAAAATAGCAACATTTCCTCTCTGCCCCATGACAAAATAAGCAGAACTGCAGAAACGCCCTTTGGCATACTGTGTAGAATTGCAGGAAATTCACTTTAAAACGTACATTTTTCTCTCCAACGTCAAGAGGGGAGCCATTAAAAGCACTTGTCTCCCAACCAAATCATGCTTAGAGCCCCTGATAGGCTAGAGCCGGCCCTGCTCAGGCTTACTGCTCTGTCAACCACCATCCACCACTTATCTATGCTGAAACCATTCCATACAGAAAAAATATAATTAAAAAAAAGGATGCACGATAAATGGAATTCTTATCCATTTCTTTACACTGAGGATGTAGCCTAACTGTTTTATGTTTCCTGTTATCGTTTCTATGCTCATTGTATCGTTGATTTGATGTATGGTATATAACACATGATTCTTCGCTGCCTTCTGATAACCGATCACAGTTCCCAGCCAATCCTGCTAAGCTCTAGTGCAGAGCTATGCCTACCAAATTTACGACCACAGCTTCATATAACATGAATATGGCTTCTCTCGTCAAACAGTATCAAAATATTCAGACAGCAATCATAATCAGTCTTTTTTGTAGATCTGTAAATTAAGAACTCGTAATATTGTTTAAAAGATAAAACTGACGGTTGGAATATCCTGCCTAAGTCATCACTGAATGGCAGCCCCGTCCACTCCACTTCTCCCCACTTCTCTCCATCCTCCATTGGTCTGTGTGAGGATGTAATCAGCACTAACAAGCAAGCGGCTTCGAGCTCATACATATGCTAATCAGAGGAGCCATGTCACCAGTGGGACCCATCAGACAATTAATTGGTCATCAGAAGCTCTGACACTTCCTGGTTCTCTGATCACCTCTTACGCCAACACAATAGCCTCATTAGAGACACAGGAACGGTAGACTGGTGCTGAGAGACGCAGGAAACTATTAATAGAAATAGAATAAAACCATACGCATGAATCAAATTCCTCTTGTGAAAGAGGAATTCAATAAGCTATCCTGTTGATGTTTAAGAGTAGGTGAATTCATATCTGGCAATGGAGGAGCTTGACACTGAATATGAATGGAGATGCTAGCAGTTACAGTGCCTTGCGAAAGTATTCGGCCCCCTTGAACTTTGCGACCTTTTGCCACATTTCAGGCTTCAAACATAAAGATATAAAACTGTATTTTTTTGTGAAGAATCAACAACAAGTGGGACACAATCATGAAGTGGAACGACATTTATTGGATATTTCAAACGTTTTTAACAAATCAAAAACTGAAAAATTGGGCGTGCAAAATTATTCAGCCCCCTTAAGTTAATACTTTGTAGCGCCACCTTTTGCTGCGATTACAGCTGTAAGTCGCTTGGGGTATGTCTCTATCAGTTTTGCACATCGAGAGACTGAAATGTTTTCCCATTCCTCCTTGCAAAACAGCTCGAGCTCAGTGAGGTTGGATGGAGAGCATTTGTGAACAGCAGTTTTCAGTTCTTTCCACAGATTCTCGATTGGATTCAGGTCTGGACTTTGACTTGGCCATTCTAACACCTGGATATGTTTATTTTTGAACCATTCCATTGTAGATTTTGCTTTATGTTTTGGATCATTGTCTTGTTGGAAGACAAATCTCCGTCCCAGTCTCAGGTCTTTTGCAGACTCCATCAGGTTTTCTTCCAGAATGGTCCTGTATTTGGCTCCATCCATCTTCCCATCAATTTTAACCATCTTCCCTGTCCCTGCTGAAGAAAAGCAGGCCCAAACCATGATGCTGCCACCACCATGTTTGACAGTGGGGATGGTGTGTTCAGCTGTGTTGCTTTTACGCCAAACATAACGTTTTGCATTGTTGCCAAAAAGTTCAATTTTGGTTTCATCTGACCAGAGCACCTTCTTCCACATGTTTGGTGTGTCTCCCAGGTGGCTTGTGGCAAACTTTAAACGACACTTTTTATGGATATCTTTAAGAAATGGCTTTCTTCTTGCCACTCTTCCATAAAGGCCAGATTTGTGCAATATACGACTGATTGTTGTCCTATGGACAGAGTCTCCCACCTCAGCTGTAGATCTCTGCAGTTCATCCAGAGTGATCATGGGCCTCTTGGCTGCATCTCTGATCAGTCTTCTCCTTGTATGAGCTGAAAGTTTAGAGGGACGGCCAGGTCTTGGTAGATTTGCAGTGGTCTGATACTCCTTCCATTTCAATATTATCGCTTGCACAGTGCTCCTTGGGATGTTTAAAGCTTGGGAAATCTTTTTGTATCCAAATCCGGCTTTAAACTTCTTCACAACAGTATCTCGGACCTGCCTGGTGTGTTCCTTGTTCTTCATGATGCTCTCTGCGCTTTTAACGGACCTCTGAGACTATCACAGTGCAGGTGCATTTATACGGAGACTTGATTACACACAGGTGGATTGTATTTATCATCATTAGTCATTTAGGTCAACATTGGATCATTCAGAGATCCTCACTACCTGCCCTCCAGGACACCTACACCACCCGATGTCACAGGAAGGCCATAAAGATCATCAAGGACATCAACCACCCGAGCCACTGCCTGTTCACCCCGCTATCATCCAGAAGGCGAGGTCAGTACAGGTGCATCAAAGCTGGGACCGAGAGACTGAAAAACAGCTCCTATCTCAAGGCCATCAGACTGTTAAACAGCCACCACTAACACTGAGTGGCTGCTGCCAACACACTGACACTGACTCAACTCCAGCCACTTTAATAATGGGAATTGATGGGAAATGACGTAAATATATCACTAGCCACTTTAAACAATGCTACCTTATATAAATGTTACTTACCCTACATTATTCATCTCATATGCATACGTATATACTGTACTCTATATCATCGACGGTATCCTTATGTAATACATGTATCACTAGCCACTTTATACTATACTATGCCACTTTGTTTACATACTCATCTCATTTGTACATACTGTACTAGATACCATCTACTGTATCTTGCCTATGCTGCTCTGTACCATCACTCATTCATATATCCTTATGTACATATTCTTTATCCCCTTACACTGTGTACAAGACAGTAGTTTTGGAATTGTTAGTTAGATTACTTGTTATTACTGCATTGTCGGAACTAGAAGCACAAGCATTTCGCTACACTCGCACTAACATCTGCTAACCATGTGTATGTGACAAATAAAATTTGATTTGATTTGATTTGAACTTCTGGAGAGAGTTTGCTGCACTGAAGGTGCTCTGGTCAGATGAAACCAAAATTGAACTTTTTGGCAACAATGCAAAACGTTATGTTTGGCGTAAAAGCAACACAGCTGAACACACCATCCCCACTGTCAAACATGGTGGTGGCAGCATCATGGTTTGGGCCTGCTTTTCTTCAGCAGGGACAGGGAAGATGGTTAAAAATTGATGGGAAGATGGATAGAGCCAAATACAGGACCATTCTGGAAGAAAACCTGATGGAGTCTGCAAAAGACCTGAGACTGGGACGGAGATTTGTCTTCCAACAAGACAATGATCCAAAACATAAAGCAAAATCTACAATGGAATGGTTCAAAAATAAACATATCCAGGTGTTAGAATGGCCAAGTCAAAGTCCAGACCTGAATCCAATCGAGAATCTGTGGAAAGAACTGAAAACTGCTGTTCACAAATGCTCTCCATCCAACCTCACTGAGCTCGAGCTGTTTTGCAAGGAGGAATGGGAAAACATTTCAGTCTCTCGATGTGCAAAACTGATAGAGACATACCCCAAGCGACTTACAGCTGTAATCGCAGCAAAAGGTGGCGCTACAAAGTATTAACTTAAGGGGGCTGAATAATTTTGCACGCCCAATTTTTCAGTTTTTGATTTGTTAAAAACGTTTGAAATATCCAATAAATGTCGTTCCACTTCATGATTGTGTCCCACTTGTTGTTGATTCTTCACAAAAAAATACAGTTTTATATCTTTGTTTGAAGCCTGAAATGTGGCAAAAGGTCGCAAAGTTCAAGGAGGCCGAATACTTTCGCAAGGCACTGTACATTATATCAGATATTTTATAAAGGTAATTGAGTGTGCTCTTTTGATTACCTGAAAATCAGTGGCTCATAAATAACAACATAATCATGACTGAATCCCTGTCTCTCAGAGTAAAATAGCATATTCACCTTTTAAATGGCCACAGCACTGTCTTCACCCACAACATGATTCAACTCAAGGTGAAATCATCATGTTACGCTTAATCATTTTATCCCCCCGCCACAAAAGTACATCTTAGATTAAAATGTCCTTGGTTTGTAAATGAACTACACCACAAACTCATTTGCATAACTCATTAAAAACAGATCAGGTTCCATTTTCTGTTTTCTTCTACATTCACCTCTTGTTGTCTTGTGACAGGACACACTTGGGAGGGGTGGTGGGGGAAATAGTGGAGGAAGATGAAACAACAGCTCACTCTGTGTACCTGAACAGCATATCTACAGTACTCTGTATAAAAATCCTTCTCCTCTCTCTGCAGTACCCTTTCCCCCTGTCCCTGTCCACTCTCTACACTACCCTGTCCCCCAGTTCCTCTCCCTGGCTAAATATGGACCAGTCTCTCACATCTCTCCAGGTGGCATACTGGCCTCAGTCCAAACTGAAGCCTCCAACATATTACAGATGACTTGTATCTGTAAAACGAGATAAAGTTGTAATGCTTTTCAACTACAATTTCACAAACACCTCGGCAGCACATAATGTCAACACATTCTAATGGAAGTCTAGAAGGATCAAGCTACATGTGTGTCAGAGTCGAAGACACAATATTTCCAGAGGTCAACCTTGTAATGATATGGCTGTTACTAGGTTTCCACTCGAGCAGAGACCTTTGAGTCCTGGGCATACCATCATCAATTCCTTTAATTAAATATGTTTGAGCAGGAGCTATGTGCTGAGAACAGGGGGAACAGGGGAGCTGTGCAGGGGGAGCAGGGGATGCAGGCATTGACTGTGATTAGTCTCAGAGCTGGATTAACAAGGCCTTCACAGTGACAGCTCTTATGAAGATGCTATGCTGACACACAGGGACACCATACCAGAGCTATAACACCACCACCGTGTATCTGCTGAGCTCTTTACTAAATCACACACTCTTTTATTATTCTATACTGAACAAAAACATTAACGCAACATGCAACAATTTCATAGATTATACTGAGTTACAGTTCATATGAGGAAATCAGTCAATTGAAATACATTCATTAGGTCCTAATCTATGGATTTCACATGACTGGGAATACATACATCTGTTGGTCACAGACACCGAAACAAAATGGGCCTCACAAAGGGTCTCAGGAACTCGTCACGGTAGTTTTGTGCATTCAAACTGCCATCGATAAAATACAATTGGGTTTGTTGCCCATGGCTTATGCCTGCGCATACCATAACCCCACCTCCACCGTAGAGCACTCTGTTCACAATGTTGACATCAGCAAACCGCTCACTCACACAACGCCATACAAGTTGTCTGCGGTTGTGAGGCCGGTTGGACACACTGCCAAATTCTATAAAACATCGTTGGAGGTGGCTTATGGTAGAGAAATTAACATTCAATTCTCTGGCAACAGCTCTGGTGGACATTCCTGCAATCAGCATGCCAATTGCACATCCCTCAAAACTTGAGACATCTGTAGCATTGTATTGTGTGACAAAACTGCACATTTTATAGTGGCCTTTTATTAAAATCAAATCAAATCAAAGTTTATTTGTCACGTGCGCCGAATACAACAGGTATTTGTCAGTGTATTGTACAGTATATGTTGCATGTGAGCATAATGTATTCTGGTTCATTGCCCATACAGATGAAGCAACCCAAGCATGATTTCAAGTGACAATCCTTCAGTATTGAATGAAGAATTATCAAGGGTGTTTTTGAGACCTTACAGTGAAATGCTTACTTACAGGCTCTAACCAACAGTGCAAAAAAGGTATTAGGTGAGCAATAGGTAAGTATAGAAATAAAAACAACAGTAAGAAGACAGCCAAAAATAACAGTAGCGAGGCTATAACAGTAGCGAGGCTACATACTGGAACCGGTTAGTCGGGCTGATTGAGGTAGTATGTACATGTAGATATGGTTAAAGTGACTACACATATATGATGAACAGAGAGTAGCAGTAGCGTAAAAGAGGGGTTGGCGGTGGTGGGTGCCAAGACCCAATGCAGCCCAGTTAGCCAATGTGGGGGGCACTGGTTGGCCGGGCCAATTGAGGTAGTATGTACATGAATGTATAGTTAAAGTGACTATGCATATATGATAAACAGAGAGTAGCAGCAGTGTAAAAGAGGGGTTGGTGATCCTTTTATTGTCCCCAACACAAGGTGCACCTGTGTAATAATCATGCTGTTTAATCAGCTTCTTGATATGCCACATCTGTCAGGTGAATGGATTATCTTGGCAAAGGAAAAATGCCCACTAACAGGGGTGTAAATACATTTGTGCACAACATTTGATAGAAATAAGCTTTTGTGGAAAAACATGTGTCCAACATGCTGTGTTTATATTTTTGTTCAATGTAGATGCAATGTGATAGCACGTCTCAGAGAAAAAGCCACACAATTCTATATCCCGCCACATCAATCGTATTCAACTACAGCATAGTCAATGATATCAAATAACTCAGGTGTGCAAAGCAGCAAAGAATTCTCTTTAAAACAAATATGAAACCAGAGAGCCTGTAAACCTGTAAGCCTGTAAACCAGAGAGCCTGTAAACCCGTAAGCCTGTAAACCAGAGAGCCTGTAAACCTGTAAGCCTGTAAACCAGAGAGCCTATAAACCAACACACTGCTGCTGTAACCAAGCATATACTATTTTTTTTTAAACTTGTCAGCATTATCACAACAATATCAATAGCTTGGTTGCATTACTCTGTTAAGAAGCACACAGTGTGCCAACCAAGTCCCCTGGCAAAGGGCATGCAAAAATACTGGAGATTTACATCTGATATCATGCCATCTGTGAGGTGACTTGAACAAAAGGCCGGTGGGTTGTGTTTGAGGCTGTATATTTCAGGTTGTCAGAGAACCCCTATTCTTGCAGAAGCTCATGCTTGTAAGTTCCTTATTGATTGCCTGGCAGCTGCCTTTGGCAACGCCTGTAGCTGGCTAATATAGTGTGCTTTTAGCAGCCCCTGCAGTGCTCACATTCCTCATCAATCTGGCCCTCTGATAATAGAGAGTGTTGACCCACTAATCTGCCATAAGCAGAGTGCTTCATTCTGAAGACGAAGAGCCCGGGCCCTGCTTTCTCTCTCAAATCTGACAGATGACACGTCAACAAACTTTCCTTTGAAGACGGGTAGACAGCGAGGGAGAGAGGGGGAGAACGAGAGAGGGAGAGAGATAGAAAATAAATGATGGGAGAGAGAGGGGTAAAGATAGAAAAGATTGATAGACTAGATAGATGAATAGAGAGTGGAGACAGAGAGAGAAAGAAAGAGTGAGAAAGAGAGAGAGAGATGCACTATGAGTGCATTAATGGGGACAGGTCTCTAGGGGGAGATTCCCTCTCCTCCAACTGACAGCCAAGCCCACTGTCAAAATAGCAAGCCGCACCACTCTCCCATTTTGAAGGAATATTTTTGCTTGAGGGTTGCACGTCACAGCTAGGAACTGCTCCTAAGCACAACACACCCATCAACTGGCCTATAATAACTCATATTTTAGTCTGAATCAATTGAGGTAGAAAGTACAGCAGTGTTGAAATCCAACATAGCCCTAACTGTAGCCTATCAAGGTTAGTCTCATTGACATAAACCTTATTTCACAGGGAAGACCTGGTCCAAGGACATGAGTAAGATTGCACATTTAAACCAGCTTGCTCTGCAGATTATCACTTGAAACATTCAGCCTCAGCAGTAAAAATAAAATAATATTGGAAGTCTTGATCTTCAATACAAACACGCTGCAAAAAAAGTGCAATGGTTAAAAACCTACATAAAAGAGTGGCTAGAACCCTGTGAAACACACAGCCTGTGAAGAAGGGTTGAAAGGAGTGAGGCGGTAGCAGGTAAGCTGTGTTTGGTCTGGCCTCTGAGGGACTATTTTTAACACCGTCACTCGGTGCACCAAGGGGTTTCTCCGTATCACCACAGCAACAGCCTGGGCCAGGGCAGGACCTACACATTTACACAGGCCTAGCAGAGAGTAGAGAAAATGTACCACAGTTAAAGCTAAAAACCTTGCTTCATAACCTTGGAGGTGGGTGTGATGATTGCTCCCTACAGATAGGGCTATAGATTATGAGGTGTGCGTAGACGCACACCTCATAATGGTAGCCGTAGACCATGAGTCGCGATACCATGAATGACAGATTGCTGTTGTTGTTTACATATTTGGAAGTCCCTTTTTCCATTGGAAAATAAAAAATTATAGTACTGACATTTTATACAAAGGCTAATGGTGGTGCCAGTACATCTGTAGCTACTATGAGACTGCCAACCAGCAATACGCCCTTGCTCATGATCATTATTACCCTGTATGGAACATTATAACTAGGTAGTAGTGGTCTAATAGAAAACAGCTGTAAAGAGACCCAGGGAGGGAACACGTGTGTCTTAGATAACAGAAAACATCCACTCAGGCTTTTGAGAAGACCAGCTAGAGTAGAAAGAGAGAGAGAGGAAGGGAAATGGACAGACTTGCTGATGGTGTTTGCCCCTCTTGTTCCCACGCCTCCCCATCCCCCTCTCCTCTCCAACCATACCACAGCTTTTTACTCTTCTGTAGAGGATAAAAAGGCTTTGACAGCATCTGTCAATTCGAAGAAAAAAAAATACTATAATAAAGCAGGGAAAGATCTGAAGCTCAAGAAAAGCACAATGCAGTATTGCTCCTGAGTAGCGCAGCGGTCTAACGCACTACATCTCAGTGCTAGAGGCATCACTAAAGACCCTGGTTCGATTCCACGCTGTATCACAACCGGCCGTGATTGGGAGTCCCATAGAGCGGTGCACAACTGGCCTAACGTCATCCAGATTAGGGTTTGGCCGGGGTAGGCCGTCATTGTAAATAAGAATTTGTTCTTAACTGACTTGCCTACTTAAATAAAGGTTTTTAAAAAATCTTATGACAATGCCCCTGCAGTTACACAAATTCCCAGCCATCAGTGTTAAGGCCAAGCAATTTCTGCCACTCTGCCTTCACACAGGCATGTTGATGATGTACTAAGTAAGCATTGTCCGTGTATCCCCTCTCCCAACCGCCACCTCAGGCTGAATTGTCTTCTGTGCATGAAAGACACAAGGAGCAAAGTCGTTTATGTAAGAGGAAAGTCGATCAGATGAAGAATTATTTCTCCATTATGATGTGTGAGTTAGGCTGAGCCTTGTTGTAAATATCCACAGTATCACAGAGGTCTACTCTCATAGCCCTGTTAGTGAGATTCAACATCCAGGGACATGAGGGAACAGGCTACCAAGTAGCACACAAATACTAATACTGTATGTGGCTAATGCAGTACGTCACTTGCAACAAATACTGACAATTACCGATGATCATCTATCACCTAAAATGCAACCATTACAAAACAATATTAAATGGGCTGCATACATAAAAAATCAATAATGCAGCAGTAACTTTGAGTTTCCATTAAATGCAAACTGCTTTCAGGTTTAATCTGGTGGTATTTTGGTCCAGCCTGTGGAGGTTAGTGCGAAATAACCCGCCATCTCATTAAAACAGCATTAGCATCAAAAGATGACCTTTAGAAAAGGCCTCCAGTTGTGTGACTAAGAGAGGTCTGAGAAATGACATGTTATTACATTGGAACGCTTGTGAATCGGCTAGCTAGCCCACTGTACGAACACTGACATCAGCGTAGTGCCATACTCCCATGTGGAGACTTTTTATCATTTTTGAAATTATATGGCTATAATATGAGGAATCCCAAAAAATAACACCTCATTATCCTTTAAATCAGTGTTTGCCACATGCGCTGAATACAACAGGTGTAGATCTTACAGTGAAATGCTTACTTACAGGCTCTAACCAATAGTGGAAAAAAGGTCAACAATAGGTAGGTAAAGAAATAAAACAATAGTAAAAAGACAGGTGATATACAGTAGCGAGGCTATAAAAGTAGCGAGGCTACATACAGACACCGGTTAGTCAGGCTGATTGAGGCATAACATGTAGTTATGGTTATAGTGACTATGCATATATGATGACCAGAGAGTAGCAGCAGCGTAAAAAGAGGGGTTGGGGGGGCACACAATGCAAATAGTCCGGGTAGCCATTTGATTAGGAGTCTTATGGCTAGGGGGTAAAAACTGTTGAGAAGCCTTTTTGTCCTAGACTTGGCACTCCGGTACCGCTTGCCAAGCGGTAGTAGAGAGGACAGTATGACTTGGGTGGCTGGGGTCTTTGACAATTTTGAGGGCCTTCCTCTGACACCACCTGGTGTAGAGGTCCTGGATGGCAGGCAGCTTAGCCCCAGTGATGTACTGGGCCACTACCCTCTGTAGTGCCTTGCGGTCAGAGGCCGAGCAATTGCCGTACCAGGTAGTGATGCAACCAGTACCAGGTAGTGATGCTCTCGATGTTGCAGCTGTAGAACCTTTTGAAGATCTGAGGACCCATGCCAAATCATTTTTAGTTTCCTGATGGGGAATAGGCTTTGTCGTGCCCTCTTCACGACTGTCGTGGTGTGTTTGGACCATTCTAGTTTGTTGTTGATGTGGACACCAAGGAACTTGAAGCTCTCAACCTGCTCCACTACAGCCCCGTCGATGAGAATGGGGGCGTGCTCGGTCCTCCTTTTCCGATAGTCCACAATAATCTCCTTAGTCTTGGTTACGTTCAGGGATATGTTGTTATTCTAGCACCACCCGGCCAGGTCTCTGACTTCCTCCCTAAAGGCTGTCTCGTCGTTGTCGGTGATGAGGCCTACCACTGTTGTGTCGTCTGCAAACGTAATGATGGTGTTGGAGTCATGCCTGGCCATGCAGTCGTGGGTGAACAGGGAGTACAGGAGGGGACTGAGCACACACCCATGGGGAGCTCCAGTATTGAGGATCAGCATGGCAGATGTGTTGCTACCTACACTCACCACCTGGGGGCGGCCCGTCAGGAAGTGGAGGATCCAGTTGCAGAGGGAGGTGTTTAGTCCCAGGATCCTTAGCTTAGTGATGAACTTTGAGGGTACTATGGTATTGAACGCTGAGCTGTAGTCAATGAATAGCATTCTCATATAAGTGTTCCTTTTGTCCAGGTGGGAAGTGTGGAGTGCAATAGGGATTGCATCATCTGTGGATCTGTTTGGGCAGTATGCAAATTGGAGTGGGTCTAGGGTTTCTGGAATAATGGTGTTGATGTGAGCCATTACCAACCTTTCAAAGCACTTCATGGCTATGGACGTGAGTGCTTTGGGTCTGTAGTCATTTAGGCAGGTTGCCTTTGTGTTCTTGGGCACAGGGACTATGGTGGTATGCTTGAAGCATGTTTGTATTACAGACTCAATCAGGGAAATGTTGAAAATGCCAGTGATGACACCTACCAGTTGGTCAGCACATGCCAGGAACACACGTCCTGGTAATCCATCTGGTCACGCAGATTTGTGTATGTTGACCTGTTTAAAGATCTTAATCACGTCAGCTACAGAGAGCGTGATCACACAGTCATCCGGAACAGCTGATGCTCTCATGCATGCTTTGGTGTTGCTTGCCTCGAAGCGAGCATAGAAGTGATTTAGCTTGTCTGGTAGGCTCGTGTCACTGGGCAGCTCGCGGCTGTGCTTCCCTTTGTAGTCTGTGATAGTTTGCAAGCCCTGCCACATAAGACGAGCATCGGAGCCGGTGTAGTATGATTCAATCTTAGCCCTGTATTGACACTTTGCCTGTTTGATGGTTCGTCGCAGGGCACAGCAGGATTTCTTGTAAGCTTCCGGGTTAGAGTCCCGCACCTTGAAAGCGGCAGTTCTACCCTTTAGCTCAGTGCGAATATTGCCTGTAATCCATGGCTTCTGGTTGGGGTATGTACAGTACGTACAGTCACTGTGGGGACGACGTCCTCGATGCACTTATTGATAAATCCAGTGACTGATGTGGTGTACTCCTCCATGCCATCTGAAGAATCACGGAACATGTCCCAGTCTGATAGCAAAACAGTCCTGTAGTTTAGCATCTGCTTCATCTGACCACTTTTTAATAGACCGAGATACTTTATTCATATTTACTCATGTTAAGTGTTGGGGTTTGACCCAGTCTTTCAATCACGCATGCTCACACACCTGAGAATAAACAACCTATGAGAAACACTGTAATGGAAGCTGTAATGTAACTACTCTTCATTATTTGCATGGAAATAGGGAGTTCCCTAATTAACACTAGCCTACTTTAGTTAACCCAGAGGTGACCGAAGTGAGGGCAGCACCCAACGTTCTAGCCCTTAGCTAGCCCGTGTCAGTGTGTTGGTGACAGAAAGCCAATACACACATGCACCACTATTAGCAGGCAACACACGTGTGGGGCTCTAAGCCAAATCATTTAAAGAGAACTGTTGAAGTGCAGAGAGCCAGTGATGACTGCATGGGAAACGTGCTGCTGCAGGCTGCTGTGTTGTGTTGGAATTATTCCAGCTCACCTCTGTTTATTGGCATATTACATGGCCCTGCCATCTCTCATGGAGGCTGGAAAGTCCCCAGCCAGCCACAGCAGCAGATCCCATCTCACTAATGCTGTTGCACAACTCTCAATCACTTTAATAAAGTTTTATTGCTGCCGGAACGCCAAGGCTGAGGCACTCTGCGCATGAGACATTATGTCACATCCACTGAGACCTTACCATAAGAGGGATGTCCCAGGAAGCGGCAGGCAGCTGTCCGACATTAGAGAATCGTTTAAATACTGTCTGAGGACCCTCAAACAATAAATTATATTCATAAAGGTTACATAGAGCCATTGCACTTAGACCTCAGTGCTAATGCATAATCTGGGCAGCTCTCCAGGCAATCCAGGCAATCTCGCCACACATTTCCAATGCAGGGTTCAGTCTCTCATCTATAGAGGTCTCATGCTTTGCAATCTATCTCAGTCTCTCAAATCATGTCAAAGGGCAGGAGGTAAAAATGCTATATTTTGTCACCTCTAAACTGTTCTGGCCCTAAACTGTTCTGGTTGTCAGTAGTTTTTTTATACACAATTCTGTTATTGGCTGGAACGGGTGCCAATCACTGTCCAGTAAAAATCTCCCTTTTAAAAGTTAATATTATGTTAAATAAATACCCAAATAATGTTGTTGACTCATCCTATACTCGTATTTGTGGCCAAAGCATTCATTGGGGAAAAAACACTTAAAAAAAAAACACCTCAAACTTGTATGTCAAACAGACAGTTTAAAAAATGCTTGCTATTTCCTCATTGAATATGATGTCATTCTCCTGAGGAGAATGAGCTGGCCAATCAGCAGTCTAGAGGAGGATGAGCTGGCCAATCAGCAGTCTAGTCGAGAATGAGCTGACCAATCAGCAGTCTAGAGGAGGATGAGCTGGCCAATCAGCAGCCTACTCACATGAATCTTTTTTTTGAATGGGAAATGCCCACACCACTCTGTTGTTGGGGAACGTCCACACCATTCCAACACAGAAGAGCTGCATTTTAACATACTTAATAAAACAAATTTGGAAGGAAAACTATTTTGCTCATATTGTAAATATGTATAGGTAATATTTTATAGAAATCTGGAAATACTATGCTCATTTGAGACCACTCTTTCAAAGTCACTGAGATCTCTTTCTTTTAGATATGGTAGCCAGAATAATGAGCATCCCACTTTCAATATACACAATATACAATATACATGACCAAAAGTATGTGGACACCTGCTCGTCAAACATCTCATTCCAAAATCATGGGCAGTAATATGGAGTTGGTCCCCCCTTTGCTGCTATAACATCCTCCACTCTTCTGGGAAGGCTTCCACTAGATGTTGGAACATTGCTGCAGGGACTTGGTTCTATTCAGCCACAAGAGCATTAGTGAGGTCGGCACTGATGTTGGGCAATTAGGCCTGGCTCGCAGTCTGCGTTCCAATTCATTTCAAATGTGTTCAATGGGGTTGAGGTCAGGTCTCTGTGCAGGCCAGTCAAGTTCTTCCACACCAATCTCAACAAACCATTTCTGTATGGACCTTGCTTTGTGCATGGGGGCATTGTCATGCTGAAACAGGAAAGGGCCTTCACCAAACTGTTGCCACAAAGTTGGAAGCACAGAATCGTCTAGAATGTCATTGTATGCTGTAACATAAACATTTCCCTTCACTGAAACTAAGGGCCTAGCCAGAACCATGAAAAACAGCCCCAGACCATTATTCCTCCTCCACCAAACTTTCCAGCTGACACTATGCATTGTGGCAGGTAGCTTTATCCTGGCATCCGCCAACCCCAGATTCGTCCATCGGACTGCCAGATGGTGAAGCGTGATTCATCACTCCAGAGAACGAATTTCCACTGCTCCAGAATCCAATGGCGGCGAGCTTTATACCACTCCAGCTGACACATGGCATCACACATGGTGATCTTAGGCTTGTGTGTGGCTGCTCGGCCATGGAAACCCATTTCATGAAACTCCAGACGAACAGTCCTTGGGCTGACGTTGCTTCTAGAGGAAATTTGCAGCTCAATAGTGAGTGTTGCTACCGAGGACAGACGATTTTTACGCACTACAGTACCCGGCGGTCCCATTCTGTGAGCATGTGTGGCATACCACTTTGCGGCTGAGCCGTTGTTGCTCCTAGACGGTGGCACTTCACAGTAATAGCACTTACAGTCGATCGAAAAAGCTCTAGCAGGGCAGAACTTTTATGAGCTGACTTGTTGGAAAGGTGGCATCCTATGAGGGTGCCATGTGGAAAGTCACTGAGCTCTTCAGTAAGGCCATTCTACTGCCAATGTTTGTCTATAGAGATTGCATGGCGGTGTGCTTGAATTTATAAACTTGTCAACAACATGTGTGGCTGAAATAGAATCCACTAACTTTAAGGGATGTCCATATACTTCTTGTTGTTTACTTTGTATCCTTCCTTTACTCAAGTGTTTCCTTTATTTTGGCAGTTACCTGTAGCTTGATCCTTTCAGACTCCCATTACTAAAGTAAGTATTGAGTGAAACACAGCAGCACTGAGAACACAGGGTGGATTATGGGCTGTTATTATGTAGGTTGACTTTACAGAGCAGATAGCATTCATGCTTCCAGCCCTAGCCCTGAAGGCCTCCATCCCTCCATCAGTACCCAGCAGCTGGGTGAATTGCTGTGAGCGGTCTGAGCAGGCCTGTTATTATTAGACATTTGCATATGAAATCACCACAAATACCTTGTAGTGACCTACACTGTTACTGAGTCACAATATCAGGAAACAAGAGATTGAGTAGACTACAGCCTCTCTGACTTCAGACTGGGCACGCAGTCGTTGAATCAATGCTGTTTCCACATCATTTCAATGAAATGACATTGAACCAACGTGTGATAGATGTTGAATTGAAGTCTATGACCAGTGTGTTATCACAGCACAAGAAAAGGGTACACTATCAAACAATGATGTGCTACAACCTCTGACTCATTTTCATTCAATGTAGGACAATAAAAAACCTATGTTGGAAATCTGAATCTGAATAGTCTGTATCTTATTTGAGCTAAAACCCATTCAAAACAATAAGACCTGTTTTCTCTAGACAAGCAACACAACTAGTCTGAGGATGGATAATACAACAGTTTAGTGAACAAATTGCGATCAACCTTCATCAGTCATTGCCTCTGCTACGTGCCTATGGGGTTAACCTATTCTGAATAATCCTAGAGAAATTACACCTGCTCAACATGGTATTGGGGATTACAGAGAATATGGCATATTCTATGACAGAGTCCTTTTAAACATGCATAGCAAATATGAGAGTCTGCTAAATACACATATAATCAAATGTAATTAACATATTTTGCAGTCTTACCTCTGTTTCATGTGTCATGGGGTTAAATCCACACAGGTTGCAGACAATGTTCTTGCATTCTGTGCAGGTGTTGTAGTTGGGAAGGTCTTTGGAGCCCTTGTTGAGTTCCACCTTGCAGAGTGGACAGGTAGATTGGCCTGCTTTGGGAGCTGGTTGGGAGGATGCTGCTCCCATTGGAGGTGCTGATTGGGGTTTGTCCATGTTGGCATGTACTGATGGGGGGACATTGGCCTTCTGGGGATGCGCTGCTTTCTTCTCCTCTGCTTTCTGAGCAGCAGGTAGTTTGGTCTCCTTTGCAGGGGGCATCTTGGAGGAGGTCTGGGCCAGTGCAGACATCTTGGGGGAAGCTGGCGGTGTGGTGCGGGGCTCGTCCTGAACAACTGATGTTATCAAAGTGGAGGCAGAGCTGAAGATGGACGAGCCAAAGCCAAACATCTTCCCAGACACTGACTCTTCAGGCTTTGAGGAGGCAGACTGAGATTTGGGACCTCCAAAGCCAAATAAGCCTCCTGATTCCTGCTTGGGGGGTTGCTTTGTGGCTGGGAAGGCACTACTCTCCCTACGCCCAGGGCTGGGCTGCTGTGGGGGTTTATGAGGTTCTGATGTTCTCCGATTCTCCAGTGGAGCCTTCTGAGCAGGCACTGGGCTTGCCGGATTTTGAGTGTCTGCTGCTGTAGCAGCTTCAACTATTGATATATCAGGCTCTGATTTTGGTGCCTCTGCTGAGGGCTGTCCTTGTTGTTGTAGAGTCTTCTGTTGTGGAGGTTGTTGGACAAGTGTTGGAGTCGGTCTGTCCACTGGCTTCTGGTCCTGCTGGCAAACCACTGTCGGGGATACCTCCTTCTTCTGTGACGAGCCTGCTGCTGGGGTCTCTTTCACTAAAGCAGGAGTCATAGACACCTTGGGGGAAGCTGGAGGTGTGGTGCGGTGCTCATCCTGAACAGCTGAGGTGATCAAAGTGGATGCAGAGCTGAAGATAGAGGAGCCAAAGCCAAGCATCTTACCAGACACTGAGTCTTCAGGCTTTGACTGAGCAGGCTGAGATTTAGCACCACCAAAGCCAAAGAAGCCTCCTGACTCCTGCTTGGGGGGCTGGGCCTGTGGCGGTGGTACAGATTTTGCATAAGAGGCTCCACCTTTTGGAAGCTGTTGTTGAGGCTTCCCAGGCTCTCCTTTCGGTGTCCCTGATAGAGGCTGACGTTGTTGCTCTTGTTGTTGTGGAGTCTCTTGGTGTGGAGGGTGTTGGACAGGGGTTGGAGTTGATTTGTCCACTGGCGTTTTGTCCTGCTGTGAAGCCACTGCTGGAGATAATTCCTTCTGTGGTGACCCTGGTGCTGGGTTCTTCTTCTCTTTCTCTGAAGCAGGAGTCATTGGCTCATTTAGGGGAGCAGTTTCGAGGTCTGGCTTTGGAGCTTGCTGGGGCTGTACTTGTTGGGATGCCTTTGAAGCAGGCTGTTGCAGTGGAGGAGTTTGCTTTTCTGGCTGCTGTACAGGTGTAGCAGCTCCACTGGTTTTGGGTGTGGCTGGAATTGGTTGGTCCACTGGTTTCTGTACAATTATAGGTTCTTGATTCTCCTTCTCAGCCAGAGCAGGTGAAGCTTGTTTATTTTGTGAGGATCCTAGTGGTGGGGTCTCCTCCTTTTTGTCTGCATTTGGTGCTGGGGTTCCAGCGGGAATTGGTGTCTCCTGAGGTACAGTGGGTGGAGTGATCTCTTGTTGGCCAGCCGCAGGTACTGGGATCTCCTCCTTCTGGGGTTTAGCTGGAGCTGGAGTCGGCTTTGGAGATGCAGCAGGTGTGACAATCTCCTTTTGAAGTGCAACAGGTGTAGAGACTATGCTGGGCAACGGTTGGGATTTCATCATGGGAGGTCCTGGGGGTTCCACTGCTCCAAGTGCTCTCTGCATCTGGCAGGTCAGACAGAGCCATTCCTTCACCTGAAATAAAATAACAGTGTTGATAAAAAAATAACTAAAAATAATAATAACATTAATAATATATCTCATCTTAGTTGCTATTTAAATACTGCAAACTACCTGTGACAAACATAAAAAACAACTGTCTTATGCTCTAAATCTAAAGATGCTAAAAAAATTATCTTAATTATATCACAGCGTATTAATAAAATTCCTTAAGATCTAAAATTAGATCACAACATCTATATAGAGTGTCTTCATAGACCTAAAATCCTCATGGTTTTTCCTCTCATTGTTTGTGAACCTAAATTTTAAAGCCTGATGTATATTCTAAGGATGTGAATATTTCCTTTTCAAGACGATTCGATAGGTATCTAGCTAGACACATGGGCTCCGATGAGATACATTTTAGTTTGAAACAATTTGATGCAATTGGGTTCGCTGGAAAAGATTCAATGAGTTAACAATTGTTGCATACACACATTCATTTTAAATTCTAAATTCAAATTGTCTGCTGATGTAATGCTGGGCTCTGTTCGAAGCAGACTCCTCTCTCTCTCTCTGTGTGTGTGTGTGTGTGTGTGTGTGTGTGTGTGTGTGTGTGTGTGTGTGTCTGTGTGTGTGTGTGTGCGTGCGTGCGTGCGCGTGTGTGTGTGCGTTTGTGCGTGTGTGTGCGTGTGCGTGTGTGAGAGGGAGAGTGTGTGTGTGTGTGTGTGTGTGCGTGCAAGTGTTTTAAAATTCTGTATACCTATGTTCTATGTACTATGAAAGCATTTGACCTGAGCCATAAGGGAGACTAGGCATATACCACCCCACTACCACTATCAGCGGGGCAATGAAGCATGTTTTTTGTCCCTCCACTTTGGTTCTGAAGTCAACATCACCCACTGATTAACTTGGAATTATTGCAGATTAAGTGTTTGAGCTAGTCATGTATTAATATTGACTGTAAAAAAGAATTGCTGTGGCAAAGCCAATGAATATGTAGCACAACTTTGGATTTCACCCCCATCTCAAAACCAGATGGTTTTGACTGTTTGGAAGTTTTTACTGAGTGAGCTTCTCTGCACGCTAAGGGCATGCCTCACAAAAGGGATTGGTGGCCTCGTTATGAAATTATCAACTTTACCATGTAAACTCAGCAAAAAAAGAAACGTCCTCTCTATGAACTGTGTTTATATTCAGCAAACTTAACATGTGTAAATATTTGTATGTACATAACAAGAATCAACAACTGAGACATAAACTGAACAAGTTTACAGAAATGGAACTAACAGAAATGGAATAATGTGTCCCTGAACAAAGCGGGGGGGGGTCAAAATCAAAAGTAATAGTCAGTGTCTGGTGTGGCCACCAGCTGCATTAAGTACGGCAGTGGATCTCCTCCTCATGGACTGCACCAGATTTGCCCGTTCTGCTGTGAGATGTTACCCCACTCTTCCACCAAGGCACCTGCAAGTTCCCGGACATTTCTGGGGGGAATGGCCCTAGCCCTCAACCTCCGATCCAACAGGTCCCAGACGTGCTCAATGGGATTGAGATCCGGGATCTTCGCTGGCCATGGCAGAACACTGATGTTCATGTCTTGCAGGAAATCACGCATAGAACAAGCAGTATGGCTGGAGCCATTGTCATGCTGGAGGGTAATGTCAGGATGAGCCTGCAGGAAGGGTACCACATGAGGGAGGAGGATGTCTTCCCTGTAACACACAGTGTTGAGATTGCCTGCAATGACAACAAGCTCAGTCCGATCATGCTGTGACACACCGCCCCAGACCATGACGGACCCTCCACCTCCAAATCGATCCCGCTCCAGAGTACGGGCCTTGGTGTAACGCTCGTTCCTTCGACGATAAACTCAAATCCGACCATCTCTGCCATAAATCCCTGCAGATTATCAATACCATAGTGCTCGAGTCATTCCACATTCATTTTATTATATGAGACAAAACTGCGACTCGTCAGTGAAGAGCACTTTTTGCCAGTCCTGTCTGGTCCAGCGACGGTGGGTTTGTGCCCATAGGTAACGTTGCCGGTGATGTCTGGTGAGGAACTGCCTTACAACAGGCCTACAAGCCCTCAGTCCAGCCTCTCTCAGAATATTGAGGACTGTCAGAGCGCTGATGGAGGGATTGTGTGTTCCTGGTGTAACCCGGGCAGTTGTTGTTGCCATCCTGTACCTGTCCCTCAGGCGTGATGTTCGGATATACCGATCCTGCGCAGGTGTTGTTACACGTGGTATGCCACTGCGAGGATGATCAGCTCTCCGTCCTGTCTCCCTGTAGCACTGTCTTAGGCGTCTCACAGTACGGACATTGCAATTTACTGCCCTGGCCACATCTGCAGTCCTCATGCCTCCTTGCAGCATGCCTAAGGCACGTTCACGCAGATGAGCAGGGACCCTGGGCATCTTTCTTTTGGTGTTTTTCAGAGTCAGTAGAAAGGCCTCTTAGTGTCCTAAGTTTTTATAACGGTGACCTTGATTGCCTACCGCCTGTAAGCTGTTAGTGTATTAATGAACGTTCCACAGGTGCATGTTCTTAAATTGTTCATGGTTCATTGAACAAGCATGGGAAACAGTGTTCAAACCCTTTACAATGAAGATCTGTGAAGTTATTTGGATTTTTACAAATTATCTTTGAAAGACAGGGTCCTGAAAAAGGGACGTTTCTGTTTTTGCTGAGTTTAAATCTAAAAATGACCATACTGATTGTTTAAAGTAAAACAACCAAAACAAAGCTGGGCAGAGTGTGCAGTTTAAATAGGCTACTAACATTGCCTGGGGTTGTTTGGCATGCAAAATTACTTGTCGATCAATGACTGTCAACACACTTACATGCAGTTCCACACTGAACAAGAGAGGACGCATCAGTTGTTACAAGATAAGAGATATTTTCCGACGGTAGAAAGAATGTAATATGAGCAAAAAATACTCGTGAACCATGAATTCATAACTTTAGAATCTATTTTTTGAACGATGCATGCTACATTTGGATTGGTTTGGGATCCGTGGACTGATGCACTTGCATCTTGAACATGGAATCAGGGGCCGATGCGTTTCGGTGAATGTTACATCCCTAGCATATTCTGTAGAATATGGGAGCCAAGATGTACTCCAAACCCCTTCAGACAAAAGTCATGCACCGAACAATATGTTAAATGTGATCAGTAGCAGATTAACATGAATGTCAAAACCTTGCCAAGATACTCAAAGACAATGCTGTCAGATTACAATTGGTTTCCAGGAAGATCATAAACCAACATTAGATATTTTTTGAGGAAAGACAATATTAATAACAAGAACTCCTTCAAAGCATCTTGTTAACCTTTCTTACACCTCCCATGAAAGACAAGACTGGCGACTATAAACATTGTATATGTATAGTTACTATCATTAACCAATTGTTCTAAAAAAAAAGCACAACAGTTATTTTAGAGAAGCCTAACTAATTTGATGAAACATATACTATATACTTACTGTTTCATGTGGCATGGGGTTAAATCCACAGAGGTTGCAGACAGTGTTCTTGCATTCTGTGCAGGTGTTGTAGTTGGGAGGGTCCTTGGAGCCCTTGTTGAGTTCCACCTTGCAGAGTGGACAGGTAGATTGGCCTGCTTTGGGTGCTGGTTGGGAGGATGCTGTACCCTTTGGAGGAGCTGATGGGGGTTTGTCCACTTTGGCATGTACTGATGGGGGGACATTGGCCTTCTGGGGATGCCCTGCTTTCTTCTCCTCTGCTTTCTGAGCAGCAGGCAGTTTGGTCTCCTTTGCAGGGGGCATCTTGGGGGAGGTTTGGGCCAGTGCAGACATCTTGGGGGAAGCTGGCGGTGTGGTGCGGGGCTCGTCCTGAACAACTGATGTTATCAAAGTGGAGGCAGAGCTGAAGATGGACGAGCCAAAGCCAAACATCTTCCCAGACACTGACTCTTCAGGCTTTGAGGAGGCAGACTGAGATTTGGGACCGCCAAAGCCAAATAAGCCTTCTGATTCCTGCTTGGGGGGTTGCTTTGTGGCTGGGAAGGCACTACTCTCCCTACGCCCAGGGCTGGGCTGCTGTGGGGGTTTATGAGGTTCTGATGTTCTCCGATTCTCCAGTGGAGCCTTCTGAGCAGGCACTGGGCTTGCCGGATTTTGAGTGTCTGCTGCTGTAGCAGCTTCAACTATTGATATATCAGGCTCTGATTTTGGTGCCTCTGCTGAGGGCTGTCCTTGTTGTTGTAGAGTCTTCTGTTGTGGAGGTTGTTGGACAAGTGTTGGAGTCGGTCTGTCCACTGGCTTCTGGTCCTGCTGGCAAACCACTGTCGGGGATACCTCCTTCTTCTGTGACGAGCCTGCTGCTGGGGTCTCTTTCACTAAAGCAGGAGTCATAGACACCTTGGGGGAAGCTGGAGGTGTGGTGCGGTGCTCATCCTGAACAGCTGAGGTGATCAAAGTGGATGCAGAGCTGAAGATAGAGGAGCCAAAGCCAAGCATCTTACCAGACACTGAGTCTTCAGGCCTTGACTGAGCAGGCTGAGATTTAGCACCACCAAAGCCAAAGAAGCCTCCTGACTCCTGCTTGGGGGGCTGGGCCTGTGGCGGTGGTACAGATTTTGCATAAGAGGCTCCACCTTTTGGAAGCTGTTGTTGAGGCTTCCCAGGCTCTCCTTTCGGTGTCCCTGATAGAGGCTGACGTTGTTGCTCTTGTTGTTGTGGAGTCTCTTGGTGTGGAGGGTGTTGGACAGGGGTTGGAGTTGATTTGTCCACTGGCGTTTTGTCCTGCTGTGAAGCCACTGCTGGAGATAATTCCTTCTGTGGTGACACTGGTGCTGGGTTCTTCTTCTCTTTCTCTGAAGCAGGAGTCATTGGCTCATTTAGGGGAGCAGTTTCGAGGTCTGGCTTTGGAGCTTGTTGGGGCTGTACTTGTTGGGATGCCTTTGAAGCAGGCTGTTGCAGTGGAGGAGTTTGATTTTCTGGCTGCTGTACAGGTGTAGCAGCTCCACTGGTTTTGGGTGTGGCTGGAATTGGTTGGTCCACTGGTTTCTGTACAATTATAGGTTCTTGATTCTCCTTCTCAGCCAGAGCAGGTGAAGCTTGTTTCTTTTGTGAGGATCCTAGTGGTGGGTTCTCCTCCTTTTTGTCTGCATTTGGTGCTGGGTGTCCAGCGGGAATTGGTGTCTCCTGAGGTACAGTGGGTGGAGTGATCTCTTGTTGGCCAGCCGCAGGTACTGGGATCTCCTCCTTCTGGGGTTTAGCTGGAGCTGGAGTCGGCTTTGGAGATGCAGCAGGTGTGACAATCTCCTTTTGAAGTGCAACAGGTGTAGAGACTATGCTGGGCAACGGTTGGGATTTCATCATGGGAGGTCCTGGGGGTTCCACTGCTCCAAGTGCTCTCTGCATCTGGCAGGTCAGACAGAGCCATTCCTTCACCTGAAATAAAATAACAGTGTTGAAAAAAAAATTACTAAAAATAATAATAACATTAATAATATATCTCATCTTAGTTGCTATTTAAATACTGCATACTACCTGTGACAAACATACAAAACAACTGTCTTATGCTCTAAATCTAAAGATGCTAAAAAAATTATAATAATTATATCACAGCGTATTAATACAATTCCTTAAGATCTAAAATTAGATCACAACATCTATATAGAGTGTCTTCATAGACCTAAAATCCTCATGGTTTTTCCTCTCATTGTTTGTGAACCTACATTTTAAAGCCTGATGCATATTCTAAGGATGTGAATATTTCCTTTTCAAGACGATTCGATAGGTATCTAGCTAGACACATGGGCTCCGATGAGATACATTTTAGTTTGAAACAATTTGATGCAATTGGGTTCGCTGGAAAAGATTCAATGAGTTAACAATTGTTGCATACACACATTCATTTTAAATTCTAAATTCAAATTGTCTGCTGATGTAATGCTGGGCTCTGTCGAAGCAGACTCCTCTCTCTCTCTGTGTGTGTGTGTGTGTGTGTGTGTGAGAGGGAGAGTGTGTGTGTGTGTGTGTGTGCGTGCAAGTGTTTTTAAATTCTGTATACCTATGTTCTATGTACTATTAAGGCATCTGACCTCAGCCATAAGGGAGACTAGGCATATACCACCCCACTACCACTATCAGCGGGGCAATGAAGCATGTTTTTTGTCCCTCCACTTTGGTTCTGAAATCAACATCACCCACTGATTAACTTGGAATTATTGCAGATTAAGTGTTTGAGCTAGTCATGTATTAATATTGACTGTAAAAAAGAATTGCTGTGGCAAAGCCAATGAATATGTATCACAACTTTGGATTTCACCCCCATCTCAAAACCAGATGGTTTTGACTGTTTGGAAGTTTTTACTGAGTGAGCTTCTCTTCACGCTAAGGGCATGCCTCGCAAAAGGGATTGGTGGCCTCGTTATGAAATTATCAACTTTACCATGTAAACTCAGCAAAAAAAGAAACGTCCTCTCTATGAACTGTGTTTACATTCAGCAAACTTAACATGTGTAAATATTGTATGTACATAACAAGAATCAACAACTGAGACATAAACTGAACAAGTTTACAGAAATGGAACTAACAGAAATGGAATAATGTGTCCCTGAACAAAGGGGGGGGGGGGGGGGGGTCAAAATCAAAAGTAATAGTCAGTGTCTGGTGTGGCCACCAGCTGCATTAAGTACGGCAGTGGATCTCCTCCTCATGGACTGCACCAGATTTGCCCGTTCTGCTGTGAGATGTTACCCCACTCTTCCACCAAGGCACCTGCAAGTTCCCGGACATTTCTGGGGGGAATGGCCCTAGCCCTCACCCTCCGATCCAACAGGTCCCAGACGGGCTCAATGGGATTGAGATCCGGGATCTTCGCTGGCCATGGCAGAACACTGATGTTCATGTCTTGCAGGAAATCACGCATAGAACAAGCAGTATGGCTGGAGCCATTGTCATGCTGGAGGGTAATGTCAGGATGAGCCTGCAGGAAGGGTACCACATGAGGGAGGAGGATGTCTTCCCTGTAACGCACAGTGTTGAGATTGCCTGCAATGACAACAAGCTCAGTCCGATCATGCTGTGACACACCGCCCCGGACCATGACGGACCCTCCACCTCCAAATCGATCCCGCTCCAGAGTGCGGGCCTTGGTGTAACGCTCGTTCCTTCGACGATAAACTCAAATCCGACCATCTCTGCCATAAATCCCTGCAGATTATCAATACCATAGTGCTCGAGTCATTCCACATTCATTTTATTATATGAGACAAAACTGCGACTCGTCAGTGAAGAGCACTTTTTGCCAGTCCTGTCTGGTCCAGCGACGCTGGGTTTGTGCCCATAGGCAACGTTGTTGCCGGTGATGTCTGGTGAGGAACTGCCTTACAACAGGCCTACAAGCCCTCAGTCCAGCCTCTCTCAGAATATTGAGGACTGTCAGAGCGCTGATGGTGGGATTGTGCGTTCCTGGTGTAACCCGGGCAGTTGTTGTTGCCATCCTGTACCTGTCCCTCAGGCGTGATGTTCGGATATACCGATCCTGCGCAGGTGTTGTTACACGTGGTATGCCACTGCGAGGATGATCAGCTCTCCGTCCTGTCTCCCTGTAGCACTGTCTTAGTCGTCTCACAGTACGGACATTGCAATTTACTGCCCTGGCCACATCTGCAGTCCTCATGCCTCCTAGCAGCATGCCTAAGGCACGTTCACGCAGATGAGCAGGGACCCTGGGCATCTTTCTTTTGGTGTTTTTCAGAGTCAGTAGAAAGGCCTCTTAGTGTCCTATGTTTTTATAACGGTGACCTTGATTGCCTACCGCCTGTAAGCTGTTAGTGTATTAATGAACGTTCCACAGGTGCATGTTCATAATTTGTTCATGGTTCATTGAACAAGCATGGGAAACAGTGTTCAAACCCTTTACAATGAAGATCTGTGAAGTTATTTAGATTTTTACAAATTATCTTTGAAAGACAGGGTCCTGAAGAAGGGACGTTTCTGTTTTTGCTGAGTTTAAATCTAAAAATGACCATACTGATTGTTTAAAGTAAAACAACCAAAACAAAGCTGGGCAGAGTGTGCAGTTTAAATAGGCTACTAACATTGCCTGGGGTTGTTTGGCATGCAAAATTACTTGTCGATCAATGACTGTCAACACACTTACATGCAGTTCCACACTGAACAAGAGAGGACGCATCAGTTGTTACAAGATAAGAGATATTTTCCGACGGTAGAAAGAATGTAATATGAGCAAAAAATACTCGTGAACCATGAATTCATAACTTTAGAATCTATTTTTTGAACGATGCATGCTACATTTGGATTGGTTTGGGATCCGTGGACTGATGCACTTGCATCTTGAACATGGAATCAGGGGCCGATGCGTTTCGGTGAATGTTACATCCCTAGCATATTCTGTAGAATATGGGAGCCACGATGTACTCCAAACCCCTTCAGACAAAAGTCATGCACCGAACAATATGTTAAATGTGATCAGTAGCAGATTAACATGAATGTCAAAACCTTGCCAAGATACTCAAAGACAATGCTGTCAGATTACAATTGGTTTCCAGGAAGATCATCAACCAACATTAGATATTTTTTGAGGAAAGACAATATTAATAACAAGAACTCCATCAAAGCATCTTGTTAACCTTTCTTACACCTCCCATGAAAGACAAGACTGGCGACTATAAACATTGTATATGTATAGTTACTATCATTAACCAATTGTTCTAAAAAAAAAGCACAACAGTTATTTTAGAGAAGCCTAACTAATTTGATGAAACATATACTATATACTTACTGTTTCATGTGGCATGGGGTTAAATCCACAGAGGTTGCAGACAGTGTTCTTGCATTCTGTGCAGGTGTTGTAGTTGGGAGGGTCCTTGGAGCCCTTGTTGAGTTCCACCTTGCAGAGTGGACAGGTAGATTGGCCTGCTTTGGGTGCTGGTTGGGAGGATGCTGTACCCTTTGGAGGAGCTGATGGGGGTTTGTCCACTTTGGCATGTACTGATGGGGGGACATTGGCCTTCTGGGGATGCGCTGCTTTCTTCTCCTCTGCTTTCTGAGCAGCAGGTAGTTTGGTCTCCTTTGCAGGGGGCATCTTGGGGGAGGTCTGGGCCAGTGCAGACATCTTGGGGGAAGCTGGCGGTGTGGTGCGGGGCTCGTCCTGAACAACTGATGTTATCAAAGTGGAGGCAGAGCTGAAGATGGACGAGCCAAAGCCAAACATCTTCCCAGACACTGACTCTTCAGGCTTTGAGGAGGCAGACTGAGATTTGGGACCTCCAAAGCCAAATAAGCCTCCTGATTCCCGCTTGGGGGGTTGCTTTGTGGCTGGGAAGGCACTACTCTCCCTACGCCCAGGACTGGGCTGCTGTGGTGGTCTATGAGGTTCTGATGTTCTCCGATTCTCCAGTGGAGCCTTCTGAGCAGGCACTGGGCTTGCCGGATTTTGAGTGTCTGCTGCTGTAGCAGCTTCAACTATTGATATATCAGGCTCTGATTTTGGTGCCTCTGCTGAGGGCTGTCCTTGTTGTTGTAGAGTCTTCTGTTGTGGATGTTGTTGGACAAGTGTTGGAGTCGGTCTGTCCACTGGCTTCTGGTCCTGCTGGCAAACCACTGTCGGGGATACCTCCTTCTTCAGTGACGAGCCTGCTGCTGGGGTCTCTTTCACTAAAGCAGGAGTCATAGACACCTTGGGGGAAGCAGGAGGTGTGGTGTGGTGCTCATCCTGAACAGCTGAGGTGATCAAAGTGGATGCAGAGCTGAAGATAGAGGAGCCAAAGCCAAGCATCTTACCAGACACTGAGTCTTCAGGCTTTGACTGAGCAGGCTGAGATTTAGCACCACCAAAGCCAAAGAAGCCTCCTGACTCCTGCTTGGGGGGCTGGGCCTGTGGTGGTGGTACAGATTTTGCATAAGAGGCTCCACCTTTTGGAAGCTGTTGTTGAGGCTTCCCAGGCACTCCTTTCGGTGTCCCTGATAGAGGCTGACGTTGTTGCTCGTGTTGTTGTGGAGTCTCTTGGTGTGGAGGGTGTTGGACAGGGGTTGGAGTTGATTTGTCCACTGGCGTTTTGTCCTGCTGTGAAGCCACTGCTGGAGATAATTCCTTCTGTGGTGACCCTGGTGCTGAGTTCTTCTTCTCTTTCTCTGAAGCAGGAGTCATTGGCTCATTTAGGGGAGCAGTTTCGAGGTCTGGCTTTGGAGCTTGCTGGGGCTGTACTTGTTGGGATGCCTTTGAAGCAGGCTGTTGCAGTGGAGGAGTTTGCTTTTCTGGCTGCTGTACAGGTGTAGCAGCTCCACTGGTTTTGGGTGTGGCTGGAATTGGTTGGTCCACTGGTTTCTGTACAATTATAGGTTCTTGATTCTCCTTCTCAGCCAGAGCAGGTGAAGCTTGTTTCTTTTGTGAGGATCCTAGTGGTGGGGTCTCCTCCTTTTTGTCTGCATTTGGTGCTGGGGTTCCAGCAGGAATTGGTGTCTTCTGAAGTACAGTGGGTGGAGTGATCTCTTGTCGGCCAGCCGCAGGTACTGGGATCTCTTCCTTCTGGGGTTTAGCTGGAGCTGGAGTCGGCTTTGGAGATTCAGCAGGTGTGACAATCTCCTTTTGAAGTGCAACAGGTGTAGAGACTATGCTGGGCAACGGTTGGGATTTCATCATGGGAGGTCCTGGGGGTTCCACTGCTCCGAGTGCTCTCTGCATCTGGCAGGTCAGACAGAGCCATTCCTTCACCTGAAATAAAATAACAGTGTTAAAAAAATAACTAAAAATAATAATAACATTAATAATATATATCATCTTAGTTGCTATTTAAATACTGCATACTACCTGTGACAAACATACAAAACAACTGTCTTATGCTCTAAATCTAAAGACGCTAAAAAAATTATCATAATTATATCACAGCGTATTAATACAATTCCTTAAGATCTAAAATTAGATCACAACATCTATATAGAGTGTCTTCATAGACCTAAAATCCTCATGGTTTTTCCTCTCATTGTTTGTGAACCTAAATTTTAAAGCCTGATGCATATTCGATAGGTATCTAGCTAGACACATGGGCTCCGATGAGATACATTTTAGTTTGAAACAATTTGATGCAATTGGGTTCGCTGGAAAAGATTCAATGAGTTAACAATTGTTGCATACACACATTAATTTTAAATTCTAAATTCAAATTGTCTGCTGATGTAATGCTGGGTTCTGTCGAAGCAGACTCCTCTCTCTCTCTGTGTGTGTGTGTGTGTGTATGTGTGTGTGTGTGTGTGTGTGTGTGTGTGTGTGTGTGTGTGTGTGTGCGTGCGTGCGTGCGTGCGTGTGTGTGTGTGTGTGTGTGTGTGCGTGTTTGTGTGTGTGTTTGTGTGTGTGTGTGTGTGTGTGTGTGTGTGAGAGGGAGAGTGTGTGTGTGTGTGTGTGTGTGCAAGTGTTTTTAAATTCTGTATACCTATGTTCTATGTACTATGAAGGCATCTGACCTGAGCCATAAGGGAGACTAGGCATATACCACCCCACTACCACTATCAGCGGGGCAATGAAGCATGTTTTTTGTCCCTCCACTTTGGTTCTGAAATCAACGTCACCCACTGATTAACTTGGAATTATTGCAGATTAAGTGTTTGAGCTAGTCATGTATTAATATTGACTGTAAAAAAAAATTGCTGTGGCAAAGCCAATGAATATGTAGCACAACTTTGGATTTCACCCCCATCTCAAAACCAGATGGTTTTGACTGTTTGGAAGTTTTTACTGAGTGAGCTTCTCTTCACGCTAAGGGCATGCCTCGCAAAAGGGATTGGTGGCCTCGTTATGAAATTATCAACTTTACCATGTAAACTCAGCAAAAAAAGAAACGTCCTCTCTATGAACTGTGTTTATATTCAGCAAACTTAACATGTGTAAATATTTGTATGTACATAACAACAATCAACAACTGAGACATAAACTGAACAAGTTTACAGAAATGGAACTAACAGAAATGGAATAATGTGTCCCTGAACAAAGGGAGGGGGGGGGGGGGGGTCAAAATCAAAAGTAATAGTCAGTGTCTGGTGTGGCCACCAGCTGCATTAAGTACGGCAGCGGATCTCCTCCTCATGGACTGCACCAGATTTGCCCGTTCTGCTGTGAGATGTTACCCCACTCTTCCACCAAGGCACCTGCAAGTTCCCGGACATTTCTGGGGGGAATGGCCCTAGACCTCACCCTCCGATCCAACAGGTCTCAGACGTGCTCAATGGGATGATGACGGTGATGTCTGGTGAGGAACTGCCTTACAACAGGCCTACAAGCCCTCAGTTCAGCCTCTCTCAGAATATTGAGGACTGTCAGAGCGCTGATGGAGGGATTGTGCGTTCCTGGTGTAACCCAGGCAGTTGTTGTTGCCATCCTGTACCTGTCCCTCAGGCGTGATATTCGGATATAACGATCCTGCGCAGGTGTTGTTACACGTGGTATGCCACTGCGAGGATGATCAGCTCTCCTTCCTGTCTCCCTGTAGCATTGTCTTAGGCGTCTCACAGTACGGACATTGCAATTTATTGCCCTGGCCACATCTGCAGTCCTCATGCCTCCTTGCAGCATGCCTAAGGCACATTCACGCAGATGAGCAGGGACCGTGGGCATCTTTCTTGTGGTGTTTTTCAGAGTCAGTAGAAAGGCCTCTTAGTGTCCTAAGTTTTTATAACGGTGACCTTGATTGCCTACCGCCTGTAAGCTGTTAGTGTATTAATGAACGTTCCACAGGTGCATGTTCATAAATTGTTCATGGTTCATTGAACAAGCATGGGAAACAGTGTTCAAACCCTTTACAATGAAGATCTGTGAAGTTATTTGGATTTTTACAAATTATCTTTGAAAGACAGGGTCCTGAAAAAGGGACGTTTCTGTTTTTGCTGAGTTTAAATCTAAAAATGACCATACTGATTGTTTAAAGTAAAACAACCAAAACAAAGCTGGGCAGAGTGTGCAGTTTAAATAGGCTACTAACATTGCCTGGGGTTGTTTGGCATGCAAAATTACTTGTCGATCAATGACTGTCAACACACTTACATGCAGTTCCACACTGAACAAGAGAGGACGCATCAGTTGTTACAAGATAAGAGATATTTTCCGACGGTAGAAAGAATGTAATATGAGCAAAAAATACTTGTGAACCATGAATTCATAACCTTAGAATCTATTTTTTGAACGATGCATGCTACATTTGGATTGGTTTGGGATCCGTGGACTGATGCACTTGCATCTTGAACATGGAATCAGGGGCCGATGCGTTTCGGTGAATGTTACATCCCTAGCATATTCTGTAGAATATGGGAGCCACGATGTACTCCAAACCCCTTCAGACAAAAGTCATGCACCGAACAATATGTTAAATGTGATCAGTAGCAGATTAACATGAATGTCAAAACACTTGCCAAGATACTCAAAGACAATGCTGTCAGATTACAATTGGTTTCCAGGAAGATCATAAACCAACATTAGATATTTTTTGAGGAAAGACAATATTAATAACAAGAACTCCATCAAAGCATCTTGTTAACCTTTCTTACACCTCCCATGAAAGACAAGACTGGCGACTATAAACATTGTATATGTATAGTTACTATCATTAACCAATTGTTCTAAAAAAAAAGCACAACAGTTATTTTAGAGAAGCCTAACTAATTTGATGAAACATATACTATATACTTACTGTTTCATGTGGCATGGGGTTAAATCCACAGAGGTTGCAGACAGTGTTCTTGCATTCTGTGCAGGTGTTGTAGTTGGGAGGGTCCTTGGAGCCCTTGTTGAGTTCCACCTTGCAGAGTGGACAGGTAGATTGGCCTGCTTTGGGTGCTGGTTGGGAGGATGCTGTACCCTTTGGAGGAGCTGATGGGGGTTTGTCCACTTTGGCATGTACTGATGGGGGGACATTGGCCTTCTGGGGATGAGCTGCTTTCTTCTCCTCTGCTTTCTGAGCAGCAGGTAGTTTGGTCTCCTTTGCAGGGGGCATCTTGGGGGAGGTCTGGGCCAGTGCAGACATCTTGGGGGAAGCTGGCGGTGTGGTGCGGGGCTCGTCCTGAACAACTGATGTTATCAAAGTGGAGGCAGAGCTGAAGATGGACGAGCCAAAGCCAAACATCTTCCCAGACACTGACTCTTCAGGCTTTGAGGAGGCAGACTGAGATTTGGGACCTCCAAAGCCAAATAAGCCTACTGATTCCTGCTTTGTGGCTGGGAAGGCACTACTCTCCCTACGCCCAGGGCTGGGCTGCTGTGGGGGTTTATGAGGTTCTGATGTTCTCCGATTCTCCAGTGGAGCCTTCTGAGCAGGCACTGGGCTTGCCGGATTTTGAGTGTCTGCTGCTGTAGCAGCTTCAACTATTGATATATCAGGCTCTGATTTTGGTGCCTCTGCTGAGGGCTGTCCTTGTTGTTGTAGAGTCTTCTGTTGTGGAGGTTGTTGGACAAGTGTTGGAGTCGGTCTGTCCACTGGCTTCTGGTCCTGCTGGCAAACCACTGTCGGGGATACCTCCT